>NC_037672.1:15156475-15288999 GCF_003255815.1 Theropithecus gelada | reverse complement strand
GGGAGGGGAAGGGGTGGGGAGGGGAAGGGGAGGGGAGGGTAGGGGAAGGGGAGGGGAAGGGGAGGGGAGGGGGAGGGGAGGGGAAGGGGAGGGGAGGGGAGTAGTAAGGAGGGAAGGAGGGAGGGGTTGGGAGGGTGAGAAAAGAGAAATTCCCACCATCTTTTATGTTAGGCCAACATAGAACTACGATATTTAGGAAAGGACTTCTCAGAACCTTTACAAATAACTCTGCATTATGACTTTCTAAGTGGAGGACTAGAAAGCCTGTGTTTAGTTCTCTACTTGCACGGCTTATTAAAAGGACTTAGGGTCCATGAAAATCACTCAGAAAGATACTGGGAAAAATATTGTAGCCCTGGTTCTTCTTTTTTCTAAGTATGACTCAAGTCAATGTTCTTTGCGGAGGCTCCTGCAAAGCCCTCAACAGTTGTCTTAGTCTGTTTGGGCTGCTATAAAAAAGTCCCATAAACTGAATGGCTTATAAATGACATAAATTTATTTCTGTCAGTTCTGGAGACTGGTAAGTCTAAGAGCAAGGTACCAGCAGATTTAGTGTCTCGTGAGTGCCCGTTTCCTTGCTTTTTTTTTTTTTTCCAAATTTTTTATTTGCAATGAAACCTTTTTTTTTCCCTCTCAAAAGCAATCTTATCAGATAACTAAGTAAGTATAAGAAAGAAGATCTGGATAGTGAGGGTAGAATTCTCAAGAATCTTACTTAGGCTTTCCCTTTCTCTGTCAAGCCCCTGACTTGGAATTCCCCCTTACTCCCAAAGCTCTGTAACCCATATAGTTTCTTTGCCTCTGTAACACTGACTGCTTTTATACTTTTTTTTTTCTGTCTTTTCAGGATTTGAGATGGAGTCTTGCTCTGTCACCCAGGCTGGAGTGGAGTGGCGCAATCTCGGCTAACTGCAACCTCCATCTCCTGGGTTCAAGCAATTCTCCTACCTCAGTCTCCTGAATAGCCAGGATTACAGGTGTCTGCCACTACAGCCAGTTAATTTTTGCATTTTTATTTATTTACTTATTTTTTATTATACTTCAAGTTCTAGGGTACATGTGCACAGCGTGCTGGTTTGTTAATACGTATACATGTGCCGTGATGGTGTGCTGCATCCATTAACTCATCATTTACATCAGATATATCTCCTAATGCTATCCCTCCCCCCTCCCCCCACCCCACGACAGGCCCTGGTGTGTGATATTCCCCTTCCTGTGTCCAAGTGTTCTCATTGTTCAATTCCCATCTATGAGTGAGAACATTCGGCGTTTGGTTTTCTGTCCTTGCAATAATTTGCTGAGAATGATGGTTTCCGGCTGCATCCATGTCCCTACAAAGGACATGAACTCATCCTTCTTTATGGCTGCATAGTATTCCATGGTGTATATGTGCCACATTTTCTTAATCCAGTCTGTCATTGATGGATATTTGGGTCGGTTCCAAGTCTTTGCTATTGTGAATAGTGACGCAATAAACATACGTGTGCATGTGTCTTTATAGCAGTATGATTTATAATCCTTTGGGTATATCCCCAGTAATGGGATGGCTGGGTCAAACGGTATTTCTAGTGCTAGATCCTTGAGGAATCGCCACACTGTCTTCCACAATGGTTGAACTAGTTTACAGTCCCACCAACAGTGTAAAAGTGTTCCTATTTCTCCACATCCTCTCTAGCACCTGTTGTTTCCTGACTTTTTCATGATCGCCATTCTAACTGGTGTGAGATGGTATCTCATTGTGGTTTCGATTTGAATTTCCTTGTTCTGAGATGCCATCTCTTCGCCGTGTCCTCACATGGCAAACAGGGCAAGGCAGCTCTCTGGGGCCTCTGTTATAAGGATGCCCTGCACTTGTGGCCTAATCACCTTTCAAAGGTCTCGTCTCCAAATGCCATCACATCGGGGATTAGGTTTCAACACACAAACTTTAGGTGGACACAAACATTCAGTCCATAGCAACTATCCTCACAGCAGTTACTCCAGGCATTGTAAGAACAACGTTACTCTGTGTGGATGTGTCGCCAACCTTTGACTTCCTCAGTGACCTTCAAAGCCAGCATGAAGTGACCCTTTAGGCACTGCAGTAGGTTGATGCCAACCTTTCCCAGGTGGAGCTCCCAGGCGGAAGAAGAACTGGAGTGAGACATTACCTAAGTCTTATCTTTAGGCACGGCCAAGCTTAATAGGGTGTCTTACTCAGACATCAGATATGGAGTTCAAGGAGCAGAAACAGTAGAAAATGCAAAGGCTCTAAGCCCATATATCCACTAAAGATGAGCAAAGATGAGCAAGGGGCAAGAACAAAAGGAATTCTGCAAACAAAAAATAAGATGGGTTCATGGCATGGCTAAGACTGGGGAGATGCAGTGACTGAGGGGGTCAGTCTGATTCAAAAGCCCAGGGTGCATGCTGACAGTCGAGGTCCTAAACAAGTTCTAAACAAGACAGACTGCCTGTTGGGAAGCCCAGGCTCGCAGGCTGGTGGTATCTGGAATTGCTTTTATTATTGACAAAGATTTTTTGCTTGGCTAAACTTTAGTTTTGCTCCTGAAAACTTCCCAGGCCCATCTGTGTACCTCCCTGTAAAATCCAGTTTTGACAAATAACTTTCCTGAGTCAATTTGTCAGGAAGTTCCTGACATCAATGACTGATCAATAGCTGATTAGGCTCCTCATCCTCCATCATCCCCTGGTGATATCTGATCACCCTAGCCTGTCTTCAGCAAAAATCCTATTAGGTCAGTTTAGACAGAATCCCCCTTGCCCCTGCTGTTTCCTTTTAGACATTTTCCATCCACTGACCCCCACACTGCTCCCTGGCTATATGTTCCCATCTATCCATGCTGTCTATATTCAGCATTGAGCCCAATCTCTTTCCTTTAATGCAAAATCTCATTACAGCAGTCTCTATACCTCTCATGATGGTCTTGAGTAAACTATCATCACGCTTTAACAAGAATCATTGACTCACTTTTTCTTCAACACTATCATAGTCATGGAACTCAACACGTCTGGGGTGAGCCTTTTGCCCTACAAGACCTCTAGCCCCCTAATCACCACTGCATCTGTCTCGGTTTCCAGTTTGGCTCCTGATAAGGACATTCGTTTCTCACTGAGATTGGAGGCTGACAACCTGCCTTCTCCCTGCCAGACTCTTTCTCTAACCATGATTTGCTTCTGAGCCCCAGCTGCCATAAAAAATCTGGTATCAAAACAGAAAGACCATGCAGAGCAAGTGTATTGCTGCCATCATGGCTTCTGCTTCCACATGATTTGGAGACTCTTGAGGAGAGGAAGAGAACACCCATCAAAAAAGCACAGAACCACAATGTGCAGGGTCCTTGTGTTGAACTTTCAGCTGCCTTTCACTTGTCTCACTTTTTATTTTATCCCTTGACACTAGCATTTCATCTTGGATTGAGACACTCTGGGTTTCTTCTCTTCTGAAAACAGTCATAAAACAGTCATATTAAAGAATAGCATCTATCTATATAGATATATGTATTGATGTTGTTACAGGAGGTAACTAGTCAGACATGAGCAAGGCAGGAGAGGGCTCCCCACTACCAGGAATGTCAGGCAACCATTAGGAGATGGTCAGGCAGTTGTTAACTGTCTCTCTAAAATAGTAATTGGTCACAGCCAGCACCACAGAAAGGCAACCTCCCTATAGACAGAAAAAACCTGAAGCTGGTGATCAGCAGCTTCCCAATACGATCTCAGGAATTGAGTGAGTAGGCTCGAGTATGCAAACTAAAAGGCAAAATGGTGGAGTTTAACTGATAGATGACTTTCCAGGAACATTCCACCACTAAGGGAAAAACACCTCAAATGAGCATGCCTACAACTACAGTAAACACACTGCGCATGCTCCCCTCCCAACTGCTAGCAGGTCACCATGCATAAAGTGCTCTAAAGCTTTTTAATAAACTTTCACTTCTCCTCTAAAACTTGCCTCAGTGTCTCCTTCTGCCTTACGCCCCTCATTCTAATTCTTTCTTCTGAGGAAGCAAGAATTGAGGTTGCCGCAGATCCATATGGATCCACCACCAATAAATACTTTGGTGCCGTGACTCGGATAACTTCTACCGCTGACATACTTTGGTGTTATGTGACTCTGATACACCCCCTAGTGTTAAGTGACCTCTATGTCTCGCCTTCTTTGGCTGGAGGCATTCAATTCCTGTATGCGGTTTTCTTCTCCCCTTTCTCTCTGCCGCTTACTAACCAACCCCCAGAGCAATTTCTCTTGGCCATAAGTGACTCTGCTCCCCTCAGTTGATTTCTCAGCTCACCCTGATGGGTGGCTCATGGGGGTGGGAAGGACCTTAGGGTCTGCACTGAGTATAACTAAGGCACTAATGGCCCTCCTGGACAGGAGGCTTGCAAGAGTAGTAGGGCTAAAGCCTAAAACCATGCAATGTCTGGGGTTTCCTCCACTTTTTCAACTACAGTTGACTCTTTCACAAAAACCTGCACTGCCCAATCTCCTGTTTTCTCTGTGTGTGTTCCAAAATGGCCTTAAGCACCCTGCCTCCTCATTGCTTTCACTTCGCATGCCACATAACTTCTTAAACACACACTCCCTGTTATTCGTGCACCTGTGGCTTTTGCTGCATTTGTGTGGGAGCAAAGACACAGGCTCCCTTGTAACAAGTATAAATCTCTGGGGAGATTTATACTTCTTTTTACCCTAAGTCTCAGATGACCTTCAACCCTTCCGCTGTCTGCTGGCACATTGCCGGGGCAGACACTAATTGAAATTCCAGTTCTGCCAGATCTTTATTACTTACCATATGTTTTTCATTCCTGTTATGCCCCAGGGCCGAGTTTTCCAGTGGCATTTGAAGCAGTTTGTTTGCCTGCATAGGGTCTTACTCTGGCCCTTTAAGGATTCCACCTACTTGCTTTTTTTGAGTTAGCACCCCTTTGGGTGGAGAGAAATTCTTTTGCCATTTGTGAGTTCTTACCTCAAGTCCCAAGTCCTCCAGAGGTTCCTCCTTTATGTCGAGAGGGCACATAAAGCCCTCTTGGATCCAAGGGCTGCTATTTTTGCGAGCATGAATATTCCTCTCACTTCCTTCCACTTCCTCCTGCAGTCTCCACTTCTCCAGTTGCTTCCACACCCTTCTCAATATGCACCAAGACCTTCAATATTATATTTGAAGGGAGTGGAGAGGGAAGTTCAGCCCCATGTGGCAGTTATCTAAAAAACGGGCTTCTTGTCACTTAAAAGACCACGGGAAATAGGAATCTGAAAAAAGATAATTTTTTTTATTTTATTATTTATTTTATTTTATTTTATTTTTTGCTGGAATGCTCTGAACAACACCATAAGGTCATGGAGACAAGGATACAGGCTGGCCCAAGGCCTTGGGTGCAAGGAACCCATAGGGGACAGAGTTGAAGGGTGGTCCCAGGCTAAGAGATTACCATTAGAACAGAGATGAAAGGTTAGGGAGTACATGATAAGATTGGTTATTTCAGAACCCCAAGAATGAAGAGGGGGCCCACTGTTCACTGCATATCTCCTCTACTCTCAAGTGGGCAATTGTGATGAGATGGGACCAAGGATACACTGTAAGACTGGTTCACTCCAGGACCCAGAAGGACGATAGGGGATGCCCCATTCAGGAGAGCAGGAAAGTAGAGGGAACACTTTTTTCTTTTTTTCTCCTTTATTCTCTCTTCACAGGTGGGTAATCGTGTCTCCATACCACAGGACATGAACCTTGGATGCATCCCCCAAAATCGAGAAAAGTTTGATTCCCCTAAACCTTAAAACAAAAAGACTAGTTTTCCTTTGTAATACTGTTTGGCTTTAAAATGAACTGGGAGGAAATTATAAAAATCAGCCTGGAAACCCCGTGCCCCTGTGCAGGAGGTCCTCAAGTTAGCCTCTTCAGTCTTTTATAACTGAGAGCAGAATAAGGAGGATAGGGGCTAAGCCTGTTAAGTGAACAGGGCAAATGGCATCCCCTCTCTCCAAAACAAAAGATTCACACTCCGCCTGACATTCCTGGTGGTGGGGAGCCCTCTCCTGCCCTGTTCATGTCTGACTAGCTACCTACTGTAACAATAGAATGTATACTTATCATTTAAAAATAAAAAGAATATAAAAAGCCCAGTATTCACCTTGCAGTTTAACAAATAGAACCTTGTCAGCACAGGTGAAGCCGTCCGTGTATGTCTAATGGATTACATCACCGTCTTAACCTCTCTCATTAAAAAAAAAAAAAAACCACTATCATAAATTTTATGTTAATCATTCTCTATCTGTTCTGAGGATTTTGCCATGGTTATTCCCAAACAATATAATGTTTAGTTTTGCCAGTTTTCAAACTTTGGATAAAATAAATCATATTGGATATATTCTTTTATAACTTGCTCTTCAAACTCAACTTGGGGAACCAAAAGGATAAATATAACTCTAATTTCTTGAATTCCAGCGCTGTATGGTATTTCATTGTTTCAATGCAGCATACTTTTTCTCAACTCTTTGGAAAGTGACATTCAAATGTTTTCAGCATTTTTATTCTTGTATATGGACCCTATTGCATATGCGCAAAAAATTCTAGGGTGAAGCTCCTCAATTTTTTTCTTGGCCTGAGCATCTGCTACAAACTTTTTGAAAATTCCCTCAAATATTTTTAAATACTTCTAGGTGGACATCTAAAATTAATCAACCGAAGTTTACAGTGTTGCAAAGACTGTAATATTTGTCATGCTGTAAACATGGTAAAACTTGGTGATAAGGCAAATTCTAACATAAAACCTTTAGTAATTGTCAACTTCTTCTACCAGTTTCTGTTCTCAAATGAGCTTTAATCTTCTGTGGGTGTAGGGGCTGAGAGCTGAGGTAAAGGAGAGGATAGAGCTGGGTGAGAAAACAGCAGGCAACACAGAAGGTGGAAAGTGGGTTCCTGTATCTTCCGAAATCATTGGGCTGTAAACCAAAAATAAAATTCTAAATCCCTCAACCCGCTAAAAAGATCCCTCCTCTCAGTCAAGAAGATTCCAAAGAAACCTGAAAAACTAATTCAGGCCATGATGAAAAGGAGAATCAGACATGACTCACTTTACCTTTCTCCCTTTGGAACTCAGGCAAAACTGACCAGCATTAACGTTAAAACAGAGATCTTAAGACTGACAAAACAGACTCTTTGCAGCAATAAGATGCCAAATTCCAACCTGACTCTAATATAGCATCACATGACAGATACCAGGCCTTGAAAGCATTTTACCCCAAAATATATTTCTTTGTCATATTCCGAAATGGCCCTGCAAAGCTGTCTATTGTGAGGGAAATTTACATTCTGTAGATAACATTCTTCTCTTTCCAGGTCCTTTTCTGATCCTGAAAGAGACTAGTGAAGAGTGTAGCACCTTTTAATGGTCTGAGTAAGAAATACCTGCCATCTATTGCTTCTAAGGGAGGCTACCTATGAGACTTCATCTACATAATAACAACCTTGGTCTCCATAAACCCTTATCTTAACCTAGACATTCCTGTCTATTAATTCCAGGTCTTTTGATAATAATGTAACTCTTTCAACCAATTGCCAATCAGAAAATACTTGAAGCCACCTATGACTTGTAAGTCCCCACTTTGAGTTTGTTCTGCCTTTCTGGACCAAACCAATGTATATTTCACATGTATTGATTAATATCGTATGTGCCCTAAAACATATAAAACCAACTTCAACCCAATCACACTGGGCACATGTTCTTAGGACCTCCTGAGGCTGTGTCACAGGTTACAGTCCTCACATTTGGCTCAGAATACATCTCTTCAAGTATTTCACAGAGTTTGGCTTTTTTTGGCCAAGAGAGCCCAGGCTCCCTAGATCAGGCTGAGAAGATGGTCCTCACCTAACAGAGATGGCTGGAACAATGCTACAATTGTTCTGGGCATTTCAGAAAGTTGCAGGACTCAGAAACATTTCCTTTTCTTTTAAACCTGGAAGTGAAAACAAACTCTGCAAAAGAAAAATTGCTGAATTCTGTGAATTCTGTTTTATGCAAAAATTTACTTAGTAATCTGGCATCTTAAAAATTTTCAAGGGCCCATCAGCTAACAATTTGATAAGGTCCTTTGTCAATTCATTTCAAAGTAAAAAATTGGAAACTATTTGACTAGCAATAGCTTTTTCAGTCATTTTAATTATTCATTTTTTTCAGTTTCTAGGAAAGATAGCAAAGATACTTTATTATATATCAATTTCAGGAAGGTTTAACAATAACTATTCATTGTACCTGTAACTTTTTCACTTGGAGGCACCTTGCTTAAGCTGATGCACTTGGAAAAAGTTGTGACAAGAAAATATTATCTATTTTCATCAAATTTTGCTGATATATTTTTGATAAAGTGCTTTTATCATATCATGTGCTTATCATGTATTAAAGTATTTTCTTCCAAACCTAAGAAATAAAGATAATGCTAATTCAATCTGTGTAACATATCTGCCAACCTGAAATAATCAAAAAAATTGGAATCTAGTTTTTTGGGTTTTTTTTTTTGAGACAGAGTCTCTTTCTGTCGCCCAGGCTGGGGTGCAGTGGCACGATCTCAGCTCACTGCAACCTCCACCTCCTGAGTTCAATAGGAAATCCAGTTTTAAACAGTTTATTGAGGCTAAAAGCTGGAAATGGCCATCCTGGGAAGATGGATTCCAGAGAACTGGGATCAGCACTTCAAAGGTAAATGTTAAGGTCTTGCTTTTATAGGCAGAAAGCAAAAATAAAAATTAGTAGAATTGTAACATTTTCTACACAAGGATGATTTGTGAGTTACAACAATTTAATCGGTTACGTTTGTTTTCTTTTTGGAGTAGCTTGTTTTCATTTCCTTTCCAGTTTAAAAGAGTGTATTTAGTATTCCATCCTAGACAATGTGATAATCACGAAGACTTTCATGTGTGAGAGATAAAAGAGGGAAGTTAATCTAAATTCCTATTTGTGTCTTTAGTCCATTTATCCATTGGGAATAATTTGGCTTTTTTCTTGCTTACTATCAAGAGTTTAAAAAAAAGATATTACGCATAATAGTATTTTGTCAATTATATGTATTAAAAATATATTCTTTTAAATAAAATAAAAACATATTCTCCTGGTTTGTGGATTAACTTTTCACCACGTTTGTAATGGGTCTTGATAATCAAAAGTTGTCCATTTTAATGTAGTCGAATTTGTCAATTTTTTTTTTATGGTTTGTGCTTTTTGTATTTCAAGAAATTCTATCTCAAAATCATAAAACCATCTCTTATATTCTCTATTAAAAGTTTGAAAGTTGTATTATTCACAATAACTACTTAATCCATCTGGAATTCATTTCTGTGCCTGAGATACAGGACTCATTTTCATTTCTTACCATCTGGATTGATAATTGTCCAAGTATCACTTACAGAATCCCATCCTTTTTCACTGATTTTCAGGTCCAGCTCAATTATGGAGCAAGTGTCCATATATGTAGAGATCTGATGCTGGCTCCCTGTTTTGTCCCATTGCCCTGCCTAACTATGTATTTATCAAAATTATAATATCTTGATTACTTTAGCTTCATTATAATGTCTTGATATTCAGAAGGGCAAGTCTCTACTGCACCTGGGTAGGGACTTCATCATCAAAAGTGTCTTGGCTGATTTTGGCACTTTGCCCTTTGTAGCAACCATAAAGTATACTACTTAGGTCTTCCCTCAAAGAGAGAACCCTCCCATAGGCAGTAAGCTGGAGATGTCTTCAGAATTGGCCTCAGCTTTAAACCTGAGGCTATGCGCTCACAGACAAGTCCCAGCACTGAGCACAATGGCGGCTGAGGGTGGGCTCACTGTGTTGGGCCAGATTGAGACTCCTATGTAGGTGATTATTTTAACAACACTCACCAGTGTGGGCCACTGAAAATTTCTCACATTTGCATTGCAGACTGAGGCTCTTCGTGCCTCTTTTCCTCCCTCTCTCCTTTTACAGGGATCAGATAAACATGACAGTCTAAAGGCCTTCCCTGTCTACTTCTACTTTCTCTTTCTTTTTTCTTTCCGAGGCATTTCACCCAATAAACCCCTTGTACCTCTCACTCCATCATGGCATCTGGTTCCCACAGAACACAACCAATGCACAATCCCTGGAAAACTTTTGAACTTCTCAATCATGCTCCACAAGAAAATATGTTGAGATATACGTTGAAAATGCATTGAATCTATTGCTCAATTTCTAGAGAATTAACCTCTTTACAATATGAATTCCTTCTGTACGTACACCTGCTATGTCTATATATTAAGTCTTCTTGATATCTTTCATTAAAGTTTTTGTTACAAAAATAATGTGTAATGTCATTGTCAAGAATGTATCCCTTTGTACTTTGTGTTTTGGTTAAGATTATAACTGCATACTTAAATTTTTATTTTCTGGCTTAAATCAGCTTAAAGCTGTTTTTTTGTTTGATTTTGTTTTTGTTTGTTTTATGTTGTGTTGTGTTGCTGATGTAAAGAAACACTTTAACTTTTGTATCTGATATACATAAGCATTACTAAACAGTCTTATTATGCCTTTTGCTTTGCTTTTACCTTCATTAGGTATCCTTTGTAAACAGAATTATCTGTGAATTATGGCAACTTTGCTTCCTACTTTCCAATCCTTGAAACTCACTTATAATTCTCATCTAATTTCATGAGCTATGACTCCCAATAGAAGATTACATACAAGTTGCAACTGGCGGAGTGGAGAAGGGGTACATCCTGGTCTTGTTCTTGAACTTAAGAAAATTCCTTACATTTTTTTCCTTTGGGTACACTGTTCGCTGTAGGGTTTTTATAGATTATTTTATTAGTTTAGGAAAGTTTCCATCTATTGCTAGTTTTTGAGGTTTCTTTATAATAGTGAATGATATATTAGACTCCATTGTATCCTGACTCCTATTATTCAATTCTGTCTTTTACTCCAGACATTGCTGCAGAAACCAGCTTGTGCAGTATAACTAGGCAACACTTGCATTAGTTGCACAGTGGTGTTTGATTACCAAGATTTTAAAATTCCTTCTGCTATTATGTTTTATACATGCTGTTTATTCTCTTTTTCTGTTTTTTATTGCCTACACACTTATTGAATTGATTCAATTTCTCTCTCTCTAACCCCCCACCCCCCGCCACTCCTTCCCATATGCTTTCCATTCTTCCTTCTTTATTAGCTTGGAAATCATGTACGCTGCCGCTATTCTTTTGTTGGTTTTCCTAGAAATTTTAAAATGCATACTTAGCATTTAACTTTTTAACAAGTCCAGAGAAATATACTATCTTTATCTTTCTCCTGCACAGGATGATTTTTGAGTGCTACTAACTACAAATACCACTTGTTTATACAGTACAAGTATTCAGAATTTTATTTCTACTTTGATTTCTTTCATCTCCACAAGTTAAACATATCAATATTACTACTTAGAGTTAATGCTTGTTTAGATCTACCCACACGTTAACTATTTGAATGTTCTTCTGGAATTATTTTTCATCTCTATAAATTGCATTATTTAAGAAACTTCTTTAGGCTGGGCACAGTGGCTCACATCTGTGATCCCAGCACTTTGGGAGGCCAAGGCGGATGGATCACGAGGTCAGGAGATCAAGACCATCCTGACTATCACGGTGAAACCCCATCTCTACTAAAAATACAAAAAATTAGCCAGGCATGGTGGTGGGCGCCTGTAGTCCCAGCTACTCAGGAGGCTGAGGCAGGAGAATGGTGTGAACCCAGGAGGTGGAGCTCACAGTGAGGCTAGATCGTGCCACTGCATTCCAGCCTGGGTGACAGAGCAAGATTCCATCAAGAAAGAAAGAAAAGAAAGAAAAGAAAAGAAAAGAATGGAAGGAAGGAAGGAAGGAAGGAAGGAAGGAAGGAAGGAAGGAAGGAAGGAAGGAAGGAAGGAAGGGAAGGAAGGAAAAGAAGGCAAGGAAGGCAAGGCAGGCAAGGAAGGCAAGGCAGGAAGGAAGGAAGGAAGGAAGGAAGGAAGGAAGGAAGGAAGGAAGAAACAAACAAACAAACAAACAAACTTCTTTAATGAAAGCCTAATGAAAAAAAAATTTTAAAAATCCACATTTTGTTTGTTTGAAAATGTTTTTATTCCAAAGTTATTTTTGAAAACAATTCTGCTTGCATATGATTATAATTTGAGGGTTCTTTTTCCTCAACACATTGAAGAATTTTTCATCTTCCAGGTATTTTTGTTACTATTAAGAAATCAGTGGTCAATCTAATTTTAGTTTCTTGGTACATTTCTATCTTATATCTCTGACTCACTCTAAGATCATCTCTTTATCTTTACCAATCTTCAATTTCAATATATGTTTAGGTATGACTTACATTTTAAGTGTTCTGCTTGGGCTTTATTGGACCCTTGACTAAGAAATGGTATATTTTGTTAATACTGGAAACTCTCAGCCATTACCTTCAAAAATATTACTTCTTTCTCCTTTTTCTGTCATCTCTTTATCTATAAATTCCCCTAGATTTATGTTTCACTCCCTAAGTCTTTCATATTCTTTTGTTCTTATCCACATTTTCCTTCTCTTTTTCTCCCAAGGTTCATTGTGTGTAATTTTCTCATGCCTTTCATCTTATTTATTCTCTCTTTTGCAATGTCTAATTTACATTAATCCTTATACTGAGTTGTTAATATTAGTTTTACTTTCCTTAATTTCCATATATCAAATATGCTTCTTTCCCACTGTGATGGGTCACTTTCGGTAGTCTTTTGTACTGTTATCATTTTTTAAATATTCTTAGATTTTTAACATTTAAACATGTTTGTTTTGTATTTTATATCTGAAAATTCCAGAGTCCAGGGATATTATCCCACATTTTTTTTGTTTGTTGACTTATTCATGATATCTTTTTTTGCTGATGCTTTTGATGATTTTTGTATTCACGTGTGTGTGTGTGCGTGTGCGCGCGCACATGCACAGCACACATGTATGTGACCTCATCTTCTGTGGGATTTTATAGGTGATTAGTGTTTGAGGTCTGAGTTTAAAGTCTTTTCTTCTAGAAACAATTGGTATTTGCTTCTGCCACATTAATGGAGACCCTACAAATCCAAAGTGAAACTGTGAACTAAAAGATAGAGAGGAGAAAGTTAATGAACAGTCAAGCAGCCAGTTAGAGTAGGTCCCTGGTAAAACTCCTTAAAACAAAGAACAGCCTGGAAATCAAACTGCAGGCCCCAGATAAGAGAAAGTTCATGTCCTTGAATGGAAATGCTTACTCTGTAAACCCATATGAACAAATTCCACTCCTTTTCAGAATTTTTCTCTTCTTGGCACATCTAAGTCTGTTACTTTTCACCAATTGGTCTCTTACTTTTCACCTATTTTACATATGCCTACCTTTCTCTAATTGGCCATGGGTGAAGTCTTCATTTACATCAGGTGAATCATAGTTTCAGCTGTTGATTGGTCCTGAGCCAAGGTCCCTGAACAAGCTTTCACTTCACTCCCTGACTGGTCCTGGGCCAAGGTCCGGGGCCAAACCTTCACCTCTGCCTCCAATTGGTTCTTCACACTCTCATACCTCTTTCTAAGTGGTGCTTTCTCCAAAATGGCCTACAGACCAGTCAGCACATTTCTCCCCTTTACAGTCCATAAAAACCCCAGACTCAGCCTCATAGCTGGCAATTCTCTTTCTGGCCCCTTCTCTGCTTGAGGGAGCTTTCCTCTTTTGCTTATTAAACTTTCACTCCAACTTCACCCTTGGTGTCCATGCTCCTTAATTTTCTTGGATGTGAGACAAAGAACTCTGGGTAATACCTCAGACAATGAAGCTGCTTCAATAGATATGAAGAAATTAGAAGTAATGTAATCAGGGAAACAAAAACATAGAAAATATAAATGAAAATTAAATGACACTTTAGCTAGGGATTTTCATGACTGTGAATACCCAGACAGTACAAAATTTCTGTACATACCCAGATGAATTTGAATTTGTAATTAGTATTCTTAGGGTAGACATTGTTTTAGGCAGGTAAAACTATTGTATGATAATGTGAATATATCTGTCTCACTATGCATTTGTCAAACCTCATTCAACTGTACTGCCCAGAGTATGTCTTAATGTATGCAAATTAAAAATATATATTATATATATTTAAGTGGTCAGGCGAATCCTAGGATGAAACACACAACGTGAAAAAACAATCTAAGTGTATTATAAATGTATGAAACATCTTCAGTGAAGAAGTTGGAGGGAAGGGAAAGGTACTCACTTAAGTACATTTGGAAACGATTAGAGTCTATAAAACTAAAAACAAAATTAATTATACATAAACACTATACTCTAGCTGATAAAGTTGTTCCTCCTGGTTGCACAAGTTAACAATTCTGATATTACTACATATATATGCTAGAACTGAACAGTTAAGTAAATGAATGGCAGATGGTAAGAGCAGGTTTCTCACTGTTACAGTAGGAGGTTACAGGCAATCCAGGGGAAAAGCTAGAATAATTCCTATGATTTTGGACTGCAGTTGGAGACATCAGTAAAAACAGATACAGATTATATCATCTGTATCAATATTATGCAAAATATAAGTACAATTAATACAATTAATATGATATCTGTGTAGATATTATATTAATAAATTTTATGCATACTACTTATGTATACATGAATTAGTATATACACATTTATTTCCTTATTCTGTCAACTGAGAAGCCTGGAACTAACAGCACCCTAATAGCAATGAACACACTTAGCCCAGATCTTGGTTTCTAATACCATTCTCCAATAAAAGAAACCAGGTAATCCTGAAGAAATGGCTGATTCTAGCACTGGGGCAAGGAATACACAAGATGAGACTGTAGCATCTTGCAGTGCCAGAAAGTAAGGAAATACTAAAACACACACAATGATGGAGACATATCAAAAAGAAATAGGAGCTCACAGAAAGAGTTCCAAATAGCCAAAGCAGCTTAAACTTATTATAATCCAAGGTATAAAATATATGAACATGGGTCCACATTGATACAATAGATAATAGAATAAATAAAATAATTGTGGGAGAAGAGACAAAATCTCCCATACAGAAAAATTCTAAATAGTCTAGAAAGATACTAATAATTGGGGGATCCGTTCCAAGATGCCAAATAGGAACAGCTATGGTCTGCAGCTCCCAGCATTACCGATGCAGAAGACAGGTGATTTCTGCATTTCCAACTGAGGTACCTGGTTCATTTCATTGGGACTGGTTGGACAGTGGGTGCAGCCCAAGGAGGGCAAGCTGAAGCAGGGCGGGGAGTCGCCTCACCCGGGAACCACAAAGGGTCAGGGGATTTCCCTTTCCTAGCCAAGGGAAGCTGCGGCAGACTGTACCTGGAAAAACAGGACACTCCCACCCAAATACTGCACTTTTCCCAAGGTCTTAGCAACTGGCAGAAAATGAGATTCTCTTCCATGCCTGGCTCAATGGGTCCCATGCCTACAGAGCCTTGCCCATTAATAGCACAGCAGTCTGAGATAGAACTGCGAGGCAGCAGCCTGGCTGGGGGAAGGGTGTCTGCCATTGCTGAGGCTTGAGTAGGTAAACAAAGTGGTTAGAAAGCTCAAACAGGGTGGAGCCCACCACAGCTCAGCAAGGTCTACTGCCTCTAGACTCCACCTCTGTGGACAAGGCTCAGCCGAACAAAAGGCGGCAGACAACTTCTGCAGACTTAAATGTCCCTGTCTGACAGTGCTGAAAAGAGCAGTGGTTCTCCCAACACAGCGTTTGAACTCTGAGAATGGACAGACTGCCTCCTCAAGTGGGTCCCCGAACCCTGTGTAGCCTAACTGGGAGACACCTCCCAGTAGGGGCCGACAGACACCTCACATAGGAGGGTGCCCCTTTGGGATGAAGCTTCTGGAGGAAGGATGAGAAAGCAATATTTACTGTTCTGCAATATTTGCTGTTCTGAGCCTCCGCTGGTGACACCCAGGCAAACAGGGTCTGGAGTGGACCTCCAGCAAATTCCAACAGTCCTGCAGCTGAGGGACCTGACTGTTAGAAGGAAAACTAACAAAGAGAAAGGAATAGCATCAATGTCAACAAAAAGGACATCTACACCAAAACCCCATCTGTAGGTCACCAACATCAAAGACCAAAGGTAGATAAAACCACAAAGATGGGGAGAAACCAGAGCAGCAAAGCTGAAAATTCTAAAAATCAGAATGCCTCTTCTCCTCCAAAGGACTGCAGCTCCTCGCCAGCAACGGAACAAAGCTGGATGGAGAATGACTTCGACGAGTTTACAGAACTAGGCTTCAGAAGGTTGGTAATAACAAACGTCGCCAAGCTAAAGAAGCATGTTCGAACTCATCACAAGGAAGCTAAAAACCTTGAAAAAAGATTACACAAATGGCGAACCAGAATAAACAGTGTAGAGAAGACCTTAAATGACCTGATGGAGCTGAAAACCATGGCACGAGACCTTCATGACGCATACACAAGCTTCAATAGCCAATTTAATCAAGTGGAAGAAAGGGTATCAGTGATTGAAGATCAAATTAATGAAATAAAGCGAGAAGACAAGGTTAGAGAAAAAAGAGTAGAAAGAAATGAACAAAGCCTCCAAGAAATATAAGACTATGTGAAAAGACCAAATCTATGTTTGATTGGTGTACCTGAAAGTGATGGGGAGAATGGAACCAAGTTGGAAAACACTCTTCAGGATATTATCCAGGAGAACTTCCCCAGCTTAGCAAGACAGGCCAACATTCAAATTCAGGAAATACAGAGACCACCACAAAGACACTCCCTAGGAAAAGCAACCCCAAAACACATAATTGTCAGTTTCACCAAGGTTGAAATGAAGGAAAAAATTGTTAAGGGCAGCCAGAGAGAAAAGTTAGGTCACCCACAAAGCAAAGCCCATCAGACTAACAGTGGATCTCTCGGGAGAAACCCTACAAGCCAGAAGACAATGGGAGCCAATATTCAACATTCTTAAAGAAAAGAATTTTCAACCCAAAATTTCATATCCAGCCAAACTAAGCTCTATAAGTGAAGGAGAAATAAAATCCTTTACAGACAAGCAAATGCTGAGAGATTCTGTCACCACCAGGTCTGCCTTAGATGAGTTCCTGAAGGAAGCACTAAACATGGAAAGAAACAACCTGTACCAGCCACTGCAAAAACATGCCAAATTGTAAAGACCATCAATGCTATTAAGAAACTGCATCAATTAACAAGCAAAATAACCAGCTAACATCATAATGACAGGATCAAATTCACATACAATAATATTAACCTTAAATGTAAACGGGCTAACTGCCCCAATTAAAAGACACAGACTGGCAAATTGGATAAAGAGTCAAGACCCATCAGTGTGCTGTATTCAGGATACCCATCTCATGTGCAGAGATCCACATAGGCTCAAAATAAAGGGATGGAGGAAGATCTACCAAGTAAATGGAAACCAAAAAAGCAGGGGTTTCAATCCTAGTCTCTGATAAAACAGACTTTAAACCAACAAAGATCAAAAGAGACAAAGAAGGTCATTACATAATGACAAAGGGATCAATTCAACAAGAAGAGCTAACTATCTTAAATATATATGCACCCAATACAGGAGCACCCAGATTCATAAAGCAAGTCCTTAGAGACCTACAAAGAGACTTAGACTCCCACACGATAATAATGTGAGGCTTTAACATCCCACTGTCAATATTAAAAAGATCAAAGAGACAAAAGGTTAACAAGGATATCCAGGACTTGAACTCAGCTCTGTACCAAGCAGACCTAAGAGACATCTACAGATATCTCCATCCCAAATCAACAGAATATATACATTTTTCTCAGCACCATATCGCACTTACTCTAAAATTGACCACATAATTGGAAGTAAAGCACTCCTCAGCAAATATAAAAGAACAGAAATCACAACAAACTGTCTCTCAGACCACAGTGCAATCAAATTAGAACTCAGGATTTAAAAACTCACTCAAAACCACACAACTACATGGAAACTGAACAACCTGCTCCTGAATGACTACTGGGTAAATAATGAAATGAAGGCAGAAACAAAAATGTTCTTTGAAACCAATGAGAACAAAGATACAACATACCAGAATCTGTGGGACACATTTAAAGCAGTGTGTAGAGGGAAATTTATAGCACTAAATGCCCACAAGCGAAAGCAAGAGAGATCCAAAATCGACACGCTAACATTACAATTAAAAGCACTAGAGAAGTAAGAGCAAACACACTCAAAAGCTAGCAGAAGACAAGAAATAAATAAGATCAAAGCAGAACTGAAGGAGATAAAAACACAAAAAACCCTTCAAAAAATCAGTGAATCCAGGAGCTGGTTTTTTGAAAAGATCAACAAAATGGATAGACCGCTAACAAGGCTAATAAAGAAGAAAAGAGAGAAGAATCAAATAGATGCAATAAAAAATGATAAAAGGGATATCACCACCAATCCCACAGAAATACAAACTACAATCAGAGAATACTATAAACACCTCCATGCAAATAAACTAGAAAATCTAGAAGAAATGGATAAATTCCTGGACATATACACCCTCCTAAGACTAAACCAGGAAGAACTTGAATCTCTGAATAGACCAATAACAGACTCTGAAATTGAGGCAATAATTGGTAGCCTACCAACCAAAAAAAGTCTAGGACCAGACGGAATTCACAGCCAAATTCTACCAGAGGTACAAAGAGGAGCTGGTACCATTCCATCTAAACTATTCCAATCAATAGAAAAAGAGGGAATCCTCCCTAACGCATTTTATGAGGCCAATATCATCCTGATACCAAAGCCTGGCAGATACACAACAAAAAAAACAGAGAAATTTAGACCAATATCCCTGATGAACACCAATGCAAAAATCCTCAATAAAATACTGGCAAACTGAATCCAGCAGCACGTCAAAAAGCTTTTCCACCACAATCAGATCAGCTTCATCCCTGGGATGCAAGCCTGGTTCAACATATGCAAATCAATAAACATAATCCATCACATGAACAGAACCAATGACAAAAACCACATGATTATCTCAATAGATGCAGAAAAGGCCTTTGACAAAATTCAACAGCCCTTCATGCTAAAAACTCCCAACAAACTAGGTATTGACGGAATGTATCTCAAAATAATAAGAGCTATTTATGACAAACCCACAGCCAATATCATACTGAATGGGCAAAAACAGGAAGCATTCCCTTTGAAAACTGGCACAAGACAAGGATGTCCTCTCTCACCACTCCTATTCAACACAGTGTTGGAAGTTCTGGCCAGGGAAATCAGACAAGAGAAGGAAATAAAGGGTATTCAATTGGAAAACAGGAAACCAAATTGTCCCTGTGTGCAGATGACATGATTGTATATTCAGAAAACCCCATCGTCTCAGCCCAAATTTCCTTAAGCTGATAAGCAACTTCAGTAAAGTCTCTGGATACAAAATCAATGTGCAAAAATCACAAGCATTTCTATACACCAATAACAGACAAACAGAGAGCCAAATCATGAGTGAACTCCCATTCACAATTGCTTCAAAGAGAATAAAATACCTAGGAATCCAACTTACAAGGGATGTGAAGGACCTCTTCAAGGAGAACTACAAACCACTGTTCAACAAAATAAAAGAGGACACAAACAAATGGAAGAACATTCCCATTCCATGCTCATGGATAGGAAGAATCAATATCGTGAAAATGGCCATACTGCCCAAGGTAATTTATAGATTCAATGCCATCCCCATCAGGCTACCGATGACTTTCTTCACAGAACTGGAAAAAACTACTTTAAAGTTCTTATGGAACCAAAACAGAGGCCACATTGCCAAGACAATCCTAAGCAAAAAGAACAAAGCTGGAGGCATCACGCTATCTGACTTCAAACTATACTACAAGGCTACAGTAACCAAAACAGCATTGTACTGATACCAAAAAAGATATATAGACCAATGGAACAGAACAGAGGCCTCAGAAATAACACCATACATCTACAACCATCTGATCTTTGACATACCTGACAAAAACAAGAAATAGAGAAAGGATTCCCTGTTTAATAAATGGTGCTGAGAAAACTGCCTAGCCATATGTAAAAAGCTGAATCTGGATCCCTTCCTTACACCTTATACAAAAATTAATTCAAGATGGATTAAAGACTTAAACGTTAGAACTAACACTATAAAAACCCTAGAAGAAAACCTAGGCAATACCATTCAGGACATGGGCATGGGCAAGCACTTCATGACTAAAACACCAAAAGCAATGGCAACAAAAGCCAAAATTGACAAATGGGATCTAATTAAACTAAAGAACTTCTGCTCAGCAAAAGAAACTACCCTCAGAGTGAAAAAACAACCTAGAGAATGGGAGAAAATTTTTGTGATCTACCCATCTGACAAAGATCCAGAATCTGCAAAGAACTCAAATTTACAAGAGAAAAACAAACACCACCAAAAAGTGGGCAAAGGATACGAACAGACACTTCTCAAAAGAAGACATCTATGCAGCCAACAGACCCATGAAAAAATGCTCATCATCACTGGTCATCAGAGAAATAAAAATCAAAACCACAATGAGATACCATCTGATTCCAGTGAGAATGGCAATCATTAAAAAGTCAGGAAACAATAGATGCTGGAGAGGATGTGGAGAAACAGGAACGCTTTTACGCTGTTGGTTGGAATGTAAATTAGTTCAACCATTGTGGAAGACAGTGTGGCAATCCCTCAAGGATCTAGAACTAGAAATACCATTTGACCCAGCAATCCCATTACTGGATATATAACCAAAGGATTATAAATCATTCTACTATAAAGACACAGGGACACATACATTTATTGCAGCACTGTTCACAACAGCAAAGACTTGCAACCAACCCAAATGCCCACCAATGATAGACCAGATTAAGAAAATGTGGCACATATACACCATGGAATACTATGCAGTCATAAAAAAGGATGAGTTCATGTCCTTTGCAGGGACATGGATGCAGCTGGAAACCATCTTTCTCAGCAAACTATTGCAAGAACAGTAAACCAAACACCACATGTTCTCACTAATAGGTGGGAACTGAACAATGAGATCACTTGGACACAGGGCGGGGAACATCAGACACCAGGGTCTGTCGAGAGATGAGGGGCTGGGGAAGGGATAGCATTAGGAGAAGTACCTAATGTAAATGACCAGTTGATGGGTGCAGCAAACCAACATGACACATGTATACATATGTAACAACCCTGCATGTTGTGCACATGTACCCCAGCACTTAAAGTATAATAATAAAACACACACACACACACAATAAATAAATAAACAAACAAACAAATAAATAAATAAATGAATAAAAGATAGTAATGATCAGGGAAATGTAAATCAACATCACAATGTGATACCACCTTACTCTTGCAAGAATGGTCATAATCAAAAAACCAAAACATAATAGATGTTGGTGTGAATGTGGTGAAAAGGGAACACTATTCTACACTACTGGTGGGAATGCAAACTAGTACAACCACTATGAAAACCAGTGTGGAGATTCCTTTAAAAGCTAAAAGTAAAACTACCATTTGATCCAGAAATTCCACTGCTGAGTATCTACCCAGAGAAAAAGAAATCATTATATAAAAAAGATACTTGCACATACATGTTTATAGCAGCACAATTCACAATTGCAAAAATGTGGATCCAGCCCAAATGCCTACTTGCTCAATGCCCAAATGCCCATTTTGCCCACAAAAATATGGAGCCAGCCCAAATACCCAATCCAATGAGTGGATAAAGAAACTGTGATATATATATATATATATATATATATATAATGACATACTACTCAGCCATAAAAAGGAATGAATTAATGACATTCACAGCAACTTGGATGGGATTGGAGACTATTCTAAGTGAAGTAACTCAGGAATGGAAAACCAAACATTGTATGTTCTCACTCATAAGTGGGAGCTAAGATATGAGGATGCAAAGACATAAGAAGGATACAATGGACTTTGGGGACTCCAGCAGAAGAGGTGGGAAGGGGATAAAAGGCTACGACATGGGTTCAGTGTATACTGCTCAGGTGATGGGTGCACCAAAATCTCACAAATCACCTCTAAAGAACTTACTGATGTAACCGAATACCACCCTTTCCTCAAAAAACCTATGGAAATAAAAAAAATAAAAATTCTAAATTGTCTATGAAGATATTCTGCCTTCAAAGAGGCAAAACATAACTCCTTATTTCTTAAATGTGAGCTACACAAAGTGGCTTCCTTCCAAAAAATACGGTACAGAAGAAGGGAGTAACTTTAGTGAAGAAATGTGACAAACACTAACCCCACCAGTAATGAAGTCAATATGAGCAGTGATAAGTCATGTTGATAGTGTTTACCCTTGATACCAATATACGACTTTACCTTTGTGGTCTTTCTTTCAAAAGTCCTGACCCCAATCTAAGCAAGAGAAAAACATCAGACAAATGCTAATTAAGGAACATTCTACAAAATACCTGACTGGCAATTCTCAAAAGCATCAAAGTCATCAAAAAACAAGGAAAGTCTGAGAAATTATGATAGCCAAGAGAACCTCAGAAATTATAACATCCAAGTGGAATGTGGGATCCTGAAAGGAATTCAGGAACAGAAGAAGGAGATTAGGTAAAAATTAAGGAATGATGAATAAATTACATTCTTTAGTTAATAATAATATACCAATACTGGTTGTAACATTTCAATGGTAACAAATATGCTATACTAACGTAAAAGGTTAATAATAAGGAAAACCAAATGTGGCATAAATGAGAACTCTCTGTGCTGTCTCTGCAATTTTTCTGTAAATGTTAAACTGTTCTAAACAATAAAGTTTATTGGTAAAATTCTTTATCCTCTTCTACAAAATAAAGTTTACTAATACATCAGAAACACCCTCATGGACATACTCAGAAATAATGTTAGACTGAATGTCTGGGCACTCCATGACCCAGTCAAGTTGAAGCATAAATTAGACATCATAGTTGGAGTCAACAATAATCCAGACAGCAGACCTCCACCCTCTTTGCCTCCACTCCTGGCAACTGGGAGCCCATCTCCTTTTTGCACGGGGAACTCAGCTGCAGTGTCTACTCTGCTCCGTTACTCAGCTGCAAGGTCTACTCTGCTCGGTTAGTGGCCTTCCTTCCAGAGGGGAATGCTGTCAGGAACACAGCCTTACTGCAGTAATGAAGACACTTCAACATTTACTCCCTGAGCCTGTGTAAGGACCAAATGAGAGAGTGTGTGGGTGTGGTAACACACTGTGCATGCTGTTGAGTTCTACAGAGGTGAAAGGCTGTTATTATTCTACTATTTTCCTGTGGTTTAGCGGCACTCACATTATCTTTATGTTTTCTAGGCAGAAATTTAAAAAAAAAATAACATATCTGAAAAGCTAAGCTCCTGTGAATTCAAAAGACAGGATGGTTGGGATTGCCTGCATCAAAGAAGAGAATAGCAGCTCGCATTTCTGTGCTGCTCTTGGCACACAAGACACCTTCTAATGTATTATCTCATGTGATCTTTATAAAATCTTGTAAAATAGAGTGTGCTGTTATTATTCTTTTGTAGATATGGAGAAAGACTGGAGAGGTTAAGTGACTGGCCCAAGATAACACAGCTAGGGGGTAACTGAATTATATTTTAACACCAGCCCTCACATTCAAAATCCATATTCTTTTCACTGAAGCACAATCCTTCTTGTAACAGCAAACAGTAAACTCAGCCCTTGGCAGCATAATGATCCGTAAAGAAAGACAAGTAAACTTTCATAACTGAATAATAGATGTTTAGGTTTTTCACATTGAAAAGAGCATATCCAGGTGAGGGGTAAGAGTAACTGAGGAATCTAGTTTTATGTTACCCATTAACTCATATATTCACCCTTCATCCATCCATCCAGTCAGCAAATTAAAAGTCTATTCTCTGCAGAGCATTGTTAGGTGCTGAGAATTCACATGACGACTCTCTCCATCATCACCATCACCAATCATCATCAACAGCAACAACACTTTTATCCCAATTACTTTGATTATGTACATGTAATGTGTGGCTAGGTGGTGTGTCATAAGACTAAGGCTACAAAACATGGCACAGATAGTGTATTCATCACCAATATGGCTCACACTCACCAAGGCAGGCAGCCACTAGAAGGCAGAGTAAAGGAGATACAATCATCTGAACAAAAGTGAAAAAATGCACAATTAATACATGAAGTCCACAAGGACAAATGTACTTGGCGAGGGTATGCTGAGAAGAAGGAATTGTGATATTTAAATTAGTAAAACTGTAAGGAAGTGCCAGGAAGTGGATCCTGAAGATTTTGTTCCCTAGTAGGCAGCTTGACAAAGGCTTTTCAAGCCATAAAGGCAGGGTGATAGCTTGTATCTTTTGCTTCTCTGTTTTTTGTTTTGTTTTGTTTTTATTTCCAATAGGGATGAGTTCTACATTCAGCATATAGTATATCTTGAATAAATGCTGTTTCCCTCAATTCAGAAAGATATTTGTGAAATATTTTTTAGAGAAGCTGCTTTAATTTGGAAAATAATATAAACTCCTCAGAAGGGAAAAATTGCAAATGTATAAACTCTTCCCTTCCCCCTTTTCCATCTAAACAATGCTTCCTATTCTTCTTTAAGATGCAGATCAAATTTGACGTGTGTCAGGAAGACATCTCCCCATTCTGGCAAGCACCACTCAGAGTTGATACTTCTGCTTTGTAACCTCATGGGATACCTACCTGGGACCTGAACACACTTCACTGTAGCCTCTGCCTTTGCTCCTCCTTCTCTGCTGTTTTTGCATATGAAACTCCATGCTCCTATCTTAGGTGAACCCATATATTGTTTAAATATCCACTTATCCATTTAGCTGCAGCAATTCTGTATCTCATTTTTATTTTCCTCTTAGTTTTAGTTTTCAACTTTAATGTAGTCTTTCTACTAGGTCATTCCCAACAGCAAACATTCTTTTTTTACATTCAGCTTAAAAAAATAAAAATAACTATACTTCTCTTAGGAGGCAGACCACAGCCAATGACTAACAATAGCTAGCCCACTGTCTTGAGGTGGGGTTAACTTTGTAGTACAAATTGTTTTCCAAAACTCACTTTGAGATCACACTGAAACTAGTTGTCCTCTGAAGCTACATCCTTGCTTAGCTTTTCTTCCGCTTTATCATTCTTTCCTCACTTCACCTGCTCTGAAAAGCATTTTCCCAATAAACCACTTGAGTACCAATACCCATCTTTGGATGGGTACTTTGTTTTTAGGGACGCCGGCCTAAGACAACTGGTACCCAAAGTGGAGTAGTCCTAGGAGGCTCTAAGGATGGGCTTTTTCAAGTTATGTCACTTGCTGACTGAATGGCAATAAGAATCCCACTACTAGTCTTAGCTGGATTATAGATTGTCCCTGGCATATTCAAGCATTGTAATTGCTAAGACTTCTACTTTTGTTGGACTAAGATGAGACACAATTGGAAGGAGGTGTACTAGCTGATGCAGTATCTTTGACACTTGAGAAATGTAGAATAAATAATAAGAACTGCAACTGGTAGCTGTTTCCAAGCAGCATTGTTTTATTAAAAAGAAAAAAAATGACAGGCTTGGATCTATTATTCAACATGTTAAAGCAGAGAGTCATAGGGTATTTTTGGCAGCGTTTAAAAACTTTTATCTCCTACAGCCAGCAGGCAGACATCGCTTGAGATTAGGCACCAGATCTCATTTTAAGAATCGCAGAATTTTTAAAGAATTGTAGAATTTAAGAGAATCTTGAATTTCCAGCCTATGTTAAGTATACAGTGAAAAAGTCAGGGCCCTGATACAAAGTAGTAGAACCCTAAGATTTGGGATAGGGATATCCAGATAGACGTATTTGAAGAGTGACATCCAGATTCCTTTGAACCCTCTGAACCTATAGAAGTGTCCCACTCTCTTTTTGGAAGGTAGAGAACTTCTTGCCTGAAAACTATGTAGAGACCTAAAATGAAGCAGGTGCTTTACAATGTAATAGTTGCCTTCATCAGAATCTCTTTCCTCCTTTCCTACTGGCCACCAGACCTGGAAGTAGAGACAAACCTCAGCCAGAAATGACAAGAGAAGTGGCAATCCTGCTAAGCAAAGAAAGGAATGATTTGCCAAAGGAGCTGTAGGACCATGTGCTAACATGTATTGTCAGGAACTCAGATTGGTGGATCCTGAGCACGTGGGAACATGTTTTCAACATGAGGCATTCCTCTGTAACACAATGTTTAACATCTGGCAAGGACACTATGTGATTGTTCTAACACATTACTGGAGTAACTCTTGAGAGCTTGGGAAATGTTGTGGTCCATCTTGTAGAAAGGAGAGACCAGAGCAGCCATGGAAAACTCTGGAGGAAGGAATCCTGAGCCTCAGAGAAGCAGGGATGCTAGAACATGTCTATCATAGGAGAACAGAAAATGTACCAACTACACATGTTCTTAAGATGGCTCATCAGTTTAGACCATAACAGTGTTTATTCCTCATCTGAAAACTCAGATGAACCTCTGAACTTGACTTTTTCAAGAAGTTTTCAAATTCAAATAATCTGGACAAGAGCACTAACCCAGTGTTCGGGATGAACCCTTTTAGTGCCAAATCTTTATACACAGCTCTTCCACCTCAAAGCGCATTTCCCCCCTCCTACTTTCATGCCACCAGTTTAGACCAGTATTCCTGGGCTACGACCATACCCAGCCCTGGATTAAATGAGCTTGCTACCACATATAGCCTACACCTGCCCAACTGGAGCAACTACCT
The DNA here is from genome assembly GCF_003255815.1 of Theropithecus gelada. NCBI lineage: Eukaryota > Metazoa > Chordata > Mammalia > Primates > Cercopithecidae > Theropithecus > Theropithecus gelada. The sequence continues at coordinate 15,262,217 of NC_037672.1, read as the reverse complement.
TTGCTGATATGCAACAAAGGAGAAAGTACCAACGGAAACAAGGATTTCAGGGAGAACTGCTTGATGAAGCACAAGACTACATGTCAGGCCTCGATGTTATGACACACTCCGACTCCTGTCTGTCTCGCAAGAAGATCAAGAAGACAGAGTGGCCCGTATGCATGTGACTTATGTGCAAGAAATTCCAGAAAAGCAGTTCCCTTCTGCGACATAAATACGAACACACAGACCACATCAGTGTCAGATTTGTAAGAAAGCGTTTATACACAAGCACCGCCTTATCGCGCATTCAAGGCTTCCCTCGGGGGAGAAGCCCTATAAGTGTGATAAACGTGGCAAGCGCTTCTCACACTCGGGCTGGTACTCGCAGCACAGGAATCGCAGGTATTCCTACCGCAAGCGGGAGGCGGAGGAGCGGCAAGCGGCGGGGCGCAAGGCACGCGAGACAGGGCACTGGGAACCCACCGAGCTGCTAATGAACCGGGCTTACTTGCAGAGCATTACCCCTCCAGGGTACTCGGACTCGGAGGAGCGGGCGAGTATGGCGAGGGATGGCGAGAGCCAGAAAGAGCGCGAGAAAGAGGGCGAGGATGGCTACCGGAAGCTGGGCAGACAAGATGGCGACCAGGGGTTCCAGGCGGAAGAGGAAGAAAGTGAAAATAAAAGTATGGATACGGATCCCTAAACGATACAAGATGAAGAAGAAACTGGAGATCACTCCAGGTACGGTAGTTCGGAGGATGGGGAAATGGAAACCAAATCAGACCACGAGGAGGACAATATGGAAGATGGCATGGAATAAACTACTGCATTTGAAGCTTCCTTTTTTTTTTTTTTCAGTAGTATTGTTACCTGCTTGAAAACACTGCTGTGTTAAGCTGTTCATGCACGTGCCTGACGCTTCCAGGAAGCTGTGGAGAGGGACAGAAGGGGCGGTTCAGCCAAGACAGATGTAGACAGAGTTGAAGCTGGGTATTGTTAAAAACTGCATTATGCAAAAATTTTGTACCGTGTTAAGGCCTAAAACCTGTGTGGTTCAGAGACAAATTCCTGTGTTTAATAGCATTTATACTTTAAGCACAATAGAAAATTGTAAAAATTGCACCCTACTTAAGTATCACTACAAACTTTAAAAAACGATGTCTAATTTACATAAGTACATTTTTAAAAGGTGCCAGCACTACCATACATCATTATTGTTATTCCTTTTTAATTTGCTCGCACTACAATGCATCAGTATTATGATTTCTCTGTACTTTCCTTTTGTTATTCATCAATTCCCCCCCCCCCTTTTTTTTCCCAGCTTAAGTAACCAAACAATTTTAGGCCTCAATTTTTTTTTTTTTTTTTTCTGTTAAGGAACTTGAAGTGTTGCATGTGTGAATTTAAGATACTGAAGTTTTAAAGTGACCTGGATGTAAAGGAAAAAGTAAGATGAGAAATAAAGCCTTTGTAAGGTGGTTTTAAAAGCCTTATAGGCAAACCTTTTACTCTGTGTTTCTGCCAGTGCCATCCTTGTACAGTATTAAGAGGGTAACATGAGTTACCTTTGCACCAGCTTCAGTGTTAAGCTCACCCTGTTCTTTGAAGCACCCATGTCAGTATTTGAAGAATAGGCAGCAGTTCCTTAGTTTACATATGTTTGTGCAATTATTTTCTGTACTTTTTTGTTCATTAATTTTGTCAGTATTACACCAAACTGTTTTTGCAACAACCAAAAATTTTTTTTGCATTCATTTAATTTTAGGTCAAATAACATTTTATCTGTGTGGCTCATTTTATATTTCCTAGTTTTATTTATTTCATACTATAGTGCATAGTATTATAGTTCTTCAGTATACAGCTATATTTTAGTAAAAAAGGAACATGATATTGATCATTTGGGCAAATTTTATGTAAAGAGAAGAGCATTTATTGTGTTTTGGAACATTAATTGTGAGATGGGATTTTTCAATTTTATTATTTTGTTTTTGTTTTTTTCCAATTACTGGAAGTTCCAAATTTGGGAACTTTTGATACGATCTTACAAAAACACTGTATTTTCCACTGAAAATTCCACTTTCTTTATCTTGTTTTTTAGCTAAAAAGAGGGACAGTTAAATACAATGTATGATACCATGCAAACAATCTTTCTGAATTGTCTTTGTAAAAGTATTATTGAATTTTTAATTTGTAATTTCTTTTGAAAATGACCATGCTCAAATAAAAATGTAGCCAAATTAAAAAAAAAAAAAAAGATGACTCAGAGGACATTTTATTAACAAAAAACAATAGAGGGCTCTGGTGAGAGAGTCACAGGCAGTGCAAAACTGAGCAGTAATTGTCCTCTGTAGGTCAGGAGTGATGATAGGAGAAGTTGTTACAGAAGTGGGCTCCCTAATAGCAATGAGGATAAGACTCTGGAATAGAAGAGGCCAGGAGACAGCCCTTAACAGTCAGAAAAAGAATAATGTGAAGCCAGTTACTGTGATAGACAGCAAGACTGAAATGGCAGCCAGAGGCATCTGTCCCATAGGGATCGTGGCAATGGCTCACAGAACATAGTATTTTTAGGTGCAAAATAGATGGGCAACCAGAAAGTGTACTGCTTAAAATACATCACCAAAAATGTTCAGAGAATGACAGTCAGGTGCAGTGGCTCATGCCTGTAATCCTAGCACTTTGGGAGGCTGTGACGGGCAGATCACATGAGTCCAGGAGCTCCAGACCAGCCTGGGCAACATGGTGAAACTGTATCTCTATAAAAAATACAAAGATTAGTCAGGTGTAGTGGTATGTGCCTGTAGTCCCAGCTACCTAGGAGGCTGAAGCAGGAGGATCTTGAGCCCAGGAGTTTGAGGCTGAAGTGAGTCATGATCACCCCATTGTACTCCAGCCTGGGTGACAGAGCAAGACCCTGTCTCCAAAAAAAAAAAAAAAAAAAAAAAGTTCACAGAGAATGGATGATCAAGAGACTAAGGTCTGCTGCCTCTGTAAAAAGTCTCTTTTTTTTTTTTTTTTTTCCGAAACACGATCTTGCTCTATTTCCCACCTGGAGTGCAGTGGTCTAATCACAGCTCACTGCAGCCTTGAACCGCTAGGCTCAAGGGATCCTCTTGTCTCAGCCTCCCAAGTAGCCGGGACTGCAGGCTCGCAACACAACACCTGTCTGATTCCTTTTATTAATTTTTAGTAGAGACAAGGTCTTGCTCTGTTGCCCAGGCTGGTCTCAAATGGTAGAAAGTCTTGACTGCCCAGTTTACGACCCTGAGGAGTTCTCAGATCCAGAGCACATCAACTAAAGAAAGATCATATTCCCACGGAAAACAAAAGAATCCTACAACACAACAGCCAGTGAGCATAGTAGTGCTTTCCCAGTTCTTCCCAACAAGCAAAAAATAGCAACAATGAAAAGAAAAGAATTATGGCTATGTATTCAAATAACTGTACACCGCAGAAAGGGGAATACCCAAATCCTTCAAAGGCTGTAGGACACAGAACTGAGTAGGCACTACTACCCAGGAACCCAAAGTACCAATATTGCCCCTGAGAGTGCCTATGGGGGTTCAAACAATAAATGAAATCCTGGCCCAGGTCCATTTCACAGTGGATTCATTCTTATCCATTGCTATTTCCCTGATTCCTAAAGGCATAAACAACGATTTCATACTCAGCAGCTGACAGAACTCCCATACTGGCATGGAGAATAAGAGCTATGGTAGTAGGAAAGGCCCAGGGGAAGTCCCTGAAACTACTCCCTGCTCCAAGATAGTAAATCAAAACCAAGATTCCATCCTGGAGTATACGACAGATATTAATGCCACCTTCAAATACTCAAGTAATGCAGGAGTAATAGACTCTGTCATATCCCATTTATTCACTAAGGCAAAAACGGGATGCATTATGATAGATGTTAATGGACTATCACAAACTTAGCCAAGTGTAGTCTCATTTGTAGCTGCTGTGCCAGATATGGTGTCTTTACTAAAGGAGATTAACACAGCTTGAAATATATCATATGTGGCTATTGATCTAATGAATGTGTTCTTTTCCATACCCACATAAGAGGAAGATCAGAAGCAGTTTGCATTCTCATGTTACAAATAATGGTACAAATTCAGAGTTGCTGTGGAACTTTGTTAATTTTTTCCATTCTCTGTCATGCTAAAATCCAAAAGGACTGTGAATGTCTGGACATCTTGAAAATGGTAATGAGCACATAACTGTGGAATCCATCAGTCCTGCCATACAGCAAACCATCCAGAAGCTATTGGCCTGATAGAGTGATGAAACAACCTTTTGAACATACAGCTGAGGGGTCAGATTGAAGATGACATCCTTCTGAAGATGGGGTGCTGTAATTTATGATGGGGTATATACTGTAAACCAATGGTCATTATATGGTGACGTGTACCCAATAGATAGAACATGGGTGAGAGAAATAGGGACGGGAGTAGCATGAGCTGCTTAGGAAATTTGTGTGTCCTTTGTCTGTATCTTTATACACTATAGCTACAGAAATCCTAGTCTCCAGAGAAGGAGGTGTTTCCACCAAGGGATGCAGTTGAGAGTGCTACATGGTCATTGGGCATCCTAATGCAAATAGATCAGTAGTCACAGAAAGCAAACACTATGTAACAGCAGGGATAATAGACCATGGTCCACATGAGGATATAGAACTGCTGCTTCATAATGGGGCCAAAAAAAATGGTTGGCATAAAGGTGATCTGTCAGAATATCTTGATAGTTCTACATCCTATAAATGGGCAAGTACAACAACCATCGTCCTGTGGAACTATATCCTATATCCTCTGGAGGAAAGACCTCAGCTAATGACTGACTGACATGGGTGTACAAAAGACTAAGCACCCCTAGACTCAAGGTAGGACTAACTCTGCTATGTTATTTGTGCTTCACAGCTTCCCTATAAGAACAAACTAAGGCTAACCACCAGATGCAGCCCCATTCTTACTTAGCTTTTATGCCCTCCTTATTCTGCTTCCTTCATTTCCCACTCCTATGACCATTTCCTGGAAAAAATTACTTGAACAAAGATACCTGTTTCAGCAACTTCTAGGGAATTTTACCTAAACCACAGAGAGTTTTAGTGGTTTTCTTCACTGATATTTCAAAGGTTCTAGAAAACATGGCAGACAATGGGCCCCAGATAATGTTGTTAAATAAAAGTTTAAACCATATCATACTGAATTGTCATGCTGGGTTTACTTGCCATCATTTATTCATTTAGTAATTTCTTTTACTCACATAATAGGCTTCTAGTGTTTCCTGTGTTTTAGGTTCTAGTGCTTACTCACATCGAGTGCTTCCTGTGTTTTAGGCTTCATGCCAAGTGTTGGAGATACAAAAAAAAAATGTAAGTCTGTACTCCAATTCTGATGGCACTGTCAGCCTTGTCATGTAGACATATCGATAAACTGACTCACTTGAGTACAATATAATGAATGCTAATGTTATGGATTTAACTGTATGCCCTCAAAATTCATAGGTTCTGTATTTTGAGATAGGACCTTTAGGGAGGTAATTAAGGTTAAATTAGGTTATTAGAGTAAGGCCTTAAATCAATAGAGTTGGTATCCTTTTCAGAAGAGGAGGAGGCTCCAGAGCTCACTTGCACGCTCTCTCTCTCGTTCTCTTTCTGCATGTGCACAGGGGTAAGACCATATGAGAACACAGTGAGACGGTTGCCATCAGCAACCCAAGGAGAGAGGCCAACCTTTGTTGGCACCTTGATCTAAAAATCAACCTTGTTGGTATACCTTGATCTTGGGCTTCCAGCCTCCAGAACTGTAAGAACTTCTGTTGTTTAAGCTGTTCAGCCAGACAACCAGAAAAATCCAAGACCAGAGAATCACTGGGGCAGCCCAAGAAGACTGATACAGCTACTATACAGCGAGGGCCTGCATCTTCCATGTCTTTGCCCTGAAAGAGAAACAGAGATGCTGGCACACAGTGGGCACTCAATAAATAAATAAATCACTTGAAAAATTTTCTCACAACTGTATACAGTGTGAGACCTGATTAGATCTTGTCAAGCACAACATCTCTTGCCTTCCATACCTCCCTCTCCCTAGCACTGTTTCAATTCTCCAACTCATGCTGGGAAAGCCATTCCATTCCTCTTTGGCTGATAAATTCCTGTTCACCCCTGGACCATTCTCTGATCCTATTCCACCCTGAGATCAGATAGGTGCCTTCTCCAACCCACTGGGTCTGCCTCTTCCATTGCACTAAGAATTTTGTATCATGATTTTATGTCCATCTGTCTATCTTTTCTATAACTTAATAATCATATCAGGAACTGTGTACCCAGAACTTATCAATTGGTTTTTTTTAATGTCCAAAGGAGGATTGGTGTACAGAAAAAAGCAAAATTTACCATGACTTGGGTTTTTATTGATAGTAATTTACTTACTTTTTTTAAATTTTAAAATGTGTAATTCCTTTAGCCTTTAAATTCAACTTTCAAGTCCAGTATATTTGCTTATAAATTTAACAATTGGGAGTGAAAATTAAAAACATTCTCATTCTTTAATTTCTGCTCATTTATATCATAAATTTCACAGATTAATTTTTCCTAAGCATTGTTTTCAAACTTCAACAAATTTTTTCAGACAGATCAAATTAAAGTCATAAAAGCTTATAAACAACAAATTAAAATCTCTCATACTACGTAAAACTTAATTAAATTTCTTTAAACGTGTCAAACTATGATCATAAATTGAATATATTTTATTTTCTCAAGCTAACTCTTCCAACTTTAATAAATATCAATTTATCAAATTAGTAGATCAGATACAGGTAAGTATTTCAATATCTTCAAAAGCAATATATAAATTTAGTAACTTCAATTCTCTTAAGCTTTAAGCAAATGTAATTAAATAAAACCATCTTACAATTTAAATTAAAATCTTAAGCCAGATTCTCTAGAATGTCATTATACCTTAAATGTTTCAAACATCCTACCAAGTTTATCCAAACAACACAGTGAATACAAAAGTTTTAATTACACTTGTATAATCACAATTTACATGAAGGTTTAAACACCAAATTTATTTTTTATCATCTCTATGCTTATATTTTATCCTTTCCTGTAGTTACAAAGTCACTTATCCAACCAAAGAGAATAGAATTACCATCTCAGGCCTACTTTAGCAAATGAAATTACAGATTCAATGTTGTCAGGGATTTGAGACACAGGTTGGAAATTCAAGGGATTTGTCAAAGACTTGGGAATACATAACCCAAATCAAACCAAGAGGAAACAGCCAGAAAAACCCAAATTAACAGACATTCTACAAAACAACAGACTGTACCCTTCAAAAATGTCAATATCATTTAAAAAAAAAAGAGAGAAAGAGGAAGAAGGCCAAATAGACATAATGACTACATGCAATGCATGATCCTGAATTGGATTCTGGATTAGGGAGAAAAATGATAGCTGAAAAGGCAGCATTGGGACAATTAACAACATTTGAATGCAGACTATATATTGGATATCAGTTTTAATAAATGTAAACTTCCTGAGTTCGATAATTGCATTGTGATTATATTGGAAAATGTCACTTTCTTTAAGGTAGTGACACTGAAATATTTGGAGTGAAATGTCAGATCTCCACAAATGGTTCAGCAAAAGATAAAAATAAGAATAGTGAAAGGAATAAGAATGTGAGCACATTTGTGGTAGAGAGGAAGAAAAAGCAAAAGTGTGGCACAAATGTTAACAGTGGGTAAACCTAAATGAAGGATAGGTTCTTGCAACTTTGATACAGTTGTTTTTACAAAATAAAAAGTTAATTAAAAACAAAATTAAAGATTAAAAGTAAGATTCTGAATGGGATTATGCAAACTTGGATGTGGCTTCAAGAGAGTAAATTTGGGCAATAGATTATTTCATGCAACAGAAAACCACTGGCAAATTTAAACCATAAACTGGTCTACCATTGGGATACTGGATTCTTTAGAGCTGAAGGAAAGTTGCGAAACCAGTTTCAGAGGCTGTGCTTATAGGGAAAATGGCAAAATTCAACTTCCTTGCAGAAGAACAACACTGTGTCATTGCTGAGATGAGGCATGGCAGGGTGCACCACTGGTACTGCCTGATAGACACAGACAGTGAAACCATCACCATGGCCACTGCTCCTCTAGAAGCTGGATGCTGCTGTTGTAGCTGTTGCCACTTACTACCAGAATGAATTCTCTGCTTTTCTTCACATCAGTAGCTCACCATTCACAGCCTAAGGCACCTGTATCTGATTACCTGAGTCCAAGGCACATACCAAAGCATTGGTTGCATGGAAGCTAGGAAAGTCAGAATCTGACTTCCAGGGTCTGCAATGTCATCAAGTCTCTGCTCACTGTCATCAAGTCTCCTAATGGATGGCCTTCCTAAGGGAAATGGATTCCTGTGATGGGGAGAAATAAAGAAAAAGGATACACATACAAGATTCACAGAGGACCTCTCTAAAATGGGCCCGCTATATCCAAGGGGCCACCACAGCCAAGCCTTTCATCTGGGATTTGACTTTGCAATCCCAGTTTCACCTCACCCCTTTCCTAAGACAACCTCTTTCAACTCTCATCACTGAGGGAGTACACAAAAGTCTGCTCATCTCATCCTCACTGCTTTCAACAAAATATTTTATTGGCTAATTGAATTATTTGACCCTTTACACCCCCTTACCCTTTCACCACCCTAGTCAGGATTGTGACTGATGTCTCCTGGTTACGAATTGTGGGACATTCCCCAGCCTTGTTCCAACTTTCTTATTCATCTCTTGCTCATCATTTAGTAAGCATCTACTGTCAGGACCCAGTGCAGGACCCAGTGCAGGACCCAGAAGGGGGTGAGCACTCCGGCATGAGGACAGGTAAATGAACGCATGAAGGAATGGCTAAGCAGTGAGTGGGTAAATAAATTGATGGATACTATCAAATAATTACCTACCTGGCTACACAAATGACATATAAAGCACACAAATCCTGACCTATAACCACAGACACAATTACAATCTATTCTTTGGAAAATCCTGGCTGTTGAAACATGAGAGTTGATTTCCTAAGGCTGCTGTGTCCACTGGGTAGTAGGGGGCTGCAGAAGGGGTGGACTCTGTTCCTACCTCTGTGTGGGAGGAGAGAAGTCTCTTCTGTGTCATAGGAGATGGCAGGGCAAGCTAAAGATCCCATTCCTACAGCAGCATAGAGTAGGTAGCTTCTTTCCATCTTGGGACCACCACATCCACTCCTTAGAAGGGATAACAAGCAACTAACTTTGCTCATGGCTCTGAAACCCCAGCCAGACACTAAACTAAGAAAACAAACTGGTTCATTCAGAGATTTGGAATTTTTAAGAGAGATGAGTAGGACACAGTGAGTTAATCATCAGTGTTCACAATCTACACAGAGAAACCAGTCCCAGGGCAAGTTCCCCAGCCATCCCACATATTTCTCTCTTTTTCTTGGCCTTCTTTCTGCAGCCAGGGACCTTGAAGCCTCGAGGCTGAAAAGCCTATTATCACCAGATAGAAATGTAGGTAAACAAGGCATCACAATAATGAATTCTAAAGCGTAAGGCAAGAATGGCAGAAGGACCTCTTTGCTGCAAAGGATTGGGCTGGAACTGGGCCATTTTCCAACTACCATAATAATAGAGGGCTTTTGTTGGTTTCTAGACATGTAAGTCAAAAAGGATACTTCTAGACAAAAATGGAAGGAGGAAGCAGTCTCTTCACCATCGACCCTCAACCTGCATTCCAAAATTGGCTTCAAGGCTAAGAAGCTCTAATCCCTCAACCAAACAGAGGGAGCTAAAAAGAATGGATTTGAAAAGACCACAGGAAATGAGAGTGGCTATAGCACTCGGGACACAGCCCTAGTCAAAGATTTGGGGACGTTAAAAGGAGATGAAAAGGAAAAGTCAAAAAATTATCCGCAGAATATGTATAAAACACAAGGCTGAGACCAACTGAATTACTGCCCTTATTTCTCTCCCTCTCTGTGGATGTTTTAGACAGCAAATCTGGGATTCCAGAGGCTGCAGCTGATATGATTGGAAATGCCGTGCTTCTGTTTGTGAACTTCAAGTCTAAATTGTATTAGCGTTAAGTGATAGGGACCCCGTTTGCAATTTGATACGCAGGAGCCGACTGTTTCTGATGTTTTACTAACAATTTGGGTAAATATGCTGAAACCAATATGTTCAGCCAGGTGCCGAACGCATTTAGCCCAGCGTGGAACGGGCCTGCACAAATCTGTATCCCCAGATGGAGGAAGCTGAGTTACAAATTAGTGCAATTCAAACAGAAGAGGTTTGACCAAGGGAGAGCTTAAAGAGATCAAAGGAAAAGCAGAGGGAAATTGGATACAGTTGCATGCCAGTTCATTCAGAGGCAAAGGGGACTTAATTATTTTATTCCAGTTTTTTTCTTTTTTCTCAAAGAATTGGGTTAATACTCTTACTGTTTCAGTTTGGCCTTAAACTTCCCAAAATTATAAGGAAGCGCTGTGTCACAGTAATGTGTTAAATACTAAAGAATTTTATTATATCATTATTAATCTGGAACCAGGCATGAAATTCCAAGTGTATTCAAAATCAGAACCCAATTTTTAAAGAGTATTTACATTTAAGTGTCATCAAAAAGATCTATTTACATAGCGTGTCATAATTTCTTAGGATTTCCATTTATTTAGTTTTATTTCCTACAAAGAATAAATTATTTTAAAATTATAATTAACCAACACAATAGTTTTTTAATTATTCTCCTATTATATCATTTTATCTATCTCTGTAGACATGTAAAATCATAATGACTTAGTTGTTTACCTCCCTGGTTGGGAGTCTTGCCCGGAAATAGAATAATAATTATTTTTTAAAAAGAATAATTGGAATCATGGACTGTATCAGTGGTGAGTTGTCAAACATAATCTGTGTATAAAGGACAAGAAGACAAGAATATCCAGGCAGTATGTTAACATTATTTACAATGTCCCTAAAATTCAATTTGTAACCAAAGAGCATGGTGCTCTTCAACTCCCTTGAAGTGGGATTCTAGGATGCAGGAGAGAGGCTAGCAGACAGGAACTGTGTAACAGACATGGACTCAAAGAGGAAGTTGTAACATCCAGAAGAGTGAAATCCATAGCAAAGACCTAAGATGGGTGCTGGCTGCAAATTCAGAAAAATTAGGAGTAATATTAGGTCTTCTGAGGAAAGTCTGAGAACTTTATTTGCAAGGTGCTCAGAAGAATCCTGTGGGAAGAAACTCACGCTAAAGAAGAAGCCTCATGAGGAAAGAGAAGGGAGTTTAGAGATGGGGTCAGAAATACAGAGAGGAGACAATTTCCTCCTTGTAGGATGGAGCTGGGAGTCTGGATTTTATTCCAAGATCAATAGCACGCCTGTGTGTGTGTTACCAATTGAAATGTTACCAGGTGGTAGACCTGTTCCAGATGCTGAAGATACAGCAGGAACACACCTTCTGATCTCTCGAGCTCAATTCTAGGAGGAGGAAGCAACACTGAAATGAACAAACAAGATAATGCTATAGGTTTTACAAAGAACTAAAAACAGATTGATGTGATAGAGAGAGAGACTTGGGGCTACTCGTTTACACTGAGTGATCGAGGAAGTCTCTCTGAAGAGTTATATTTAAGTTAAGAAAATTATAATGAGCCACATTTGCATATGATTTACCACGGACAAGCCCCCTCCTAAGTACTTACAAACTTTAAAGTTGTTGAGGGAAATTGAGGCAAAGGCAATTTAAGAAACTTATCTAATGTCCCTTGCTGATAATTGTGAATTGTAATCCAGGAAACCTGACTCCAAATCCCTCATTGCTTACCAGTATATTCTGAGTGACATTGTCTGAATGAGAAGAGATGAGAATTATCAGGTGGAGCAAGTCATGGGAGTCACCGGGGGAAAAGTAGTCCAGGCAGACAGAAGAGCAAGAAACAGCAAGAAGGCAAAGAGGTCTGGAGCAGTGAATCAGGGGAGGGAAGAACAGGAGCAAAGTCTGAGAGACAAAGGGCAGAACATATAGGGTCTTGGAAACCAAGAGAAGGGTTTCTTCTAAGGGAGATGGGGGATTTTTTTTTTATTTTATTTTTTTTGAGATGGAGTCTCACTCTGTTGCCCAGGCTGGAGTGCAGTGGCGTGATCTTGGCTCACTGCAACCTCTGCCTCCTAGGTTCAAGTGATTCTTCTGCCTCAGCCTCTCGAGTAGCTGGGACTACAGGCGCACACCACCATGCCCTGCTAATTTTTGCATTTTTAGTAGAGACGGGGTGTCACCATATTGGCCAGGCTGGTCTCAAACTCCTGACCTCATGATCCACCCGCCTTGGCCTCCCAAACTGCTGGGATTACAGGCATGAGCAGCTGCACCTGGACATAGATGGGGGATTTTAAGCAGGGGAAAGGTGTGATCTGTTTGGATTTGCAAAATATTACCTTAGCAGCTGGGCGAAGAATGGAATGCAAAGAGAGAGAGCCAAAGTGTTCACAGAAGGAAGAATTTTAAGGAAGTGCAAGAGAGAAATGCTGCTGGCTTGTATGATCATGGCCAAGACTGACTGGAAAAGAGGTAGTGACAGGGTAACTTGGAGATGGAGCTCGCAAGGCATACTGCTGGAATGAATAAAAGGCATGTTGGAAAGAAAGGAAGTAAGAATGACCATTATGTTTTTAGCTTGAGCAACTGGGTGAATGAACGATGAATGGTAGTGCCCTTTGCTGAGATTGGCTAGGTGGGGAAGTGATGGGAGGAAGAGGGGATCAAGGTTGTGATAAGGAAAATGGAAGTAGAGCAGGGTAATGTAAGCTGGCATGGTGATCAGAGAATGAAATGACTTTTAAGGTAACACCTTAGGTCATTCGCACATTCCTAAAGGTCATTTAGAAAACATAAGCCATTGTCTCTTGCTTGAATGACCTTCTTCATGGCCTCTCTAGCCCACCCTACTCATCTTTCAAGCTCCAGATAATACATCCCTTCCACTGTCACAGCCAAATATGTTCAAAGAAAAGCTTCATGCCAGCCACAATGCACTTTGAGAATACAAAGACAGTAAAACATTGGTCTTCTCTCAAGGAGGTTATTGTTTAGGGAGGGAAAACAAACATACAACAAACAAATACAATACCTACTGGAAAGGAAGTGTGTGCAGATTAGAGTGGAAGCTGAAACAGACTCAGGAAAGTCTTCACAGAGGGACAGATACTCTAGTTTTCTTGCAGGATAAGGGTATATTTTCCAGGAAGATAAGAACATGTTAGCTAGGAAGACACAGCATAGAGGGTTGCCAGACAGATGCAACAACGTAGAGAAAGGCACAAATGCATAAGACAACAATAACATCTTGGAAAATTACATATAACAGAGACCCAGGTTGGATGGATTAGGGTTGAGGTTGGTGTGTGGATTGACAGTGACAGTAGTGAGACATGAGCTTGAAGAGGTAAGCAAAAGCCAGTGGTTCACCCAATGTCATTCACCATGTCTTACCTGCTAACAGAACCTTGATTCTGGTCATGTATAGAGATCCCTTGATCTCTGAGAAGGCAATCCTCTTCTCAGTCAAGGGATTAAATCATGACTGGTCTAAACCAATTAGGTAATATCGTTCCACTTCCTCAATGACTGGCCAACAAGCAGACATGTGATCCAGTCGTGGCCAATAAGATGTAAAGAGAAATATTTTGTCTCTTCCCCTTCTTCCTGCCTTCAACATGAATATGGTGCCTGCAGCAGTAGCAAGCATCATGTGACCATGAGGTAGCACGCATGAGAGTTGCCAACATGTTAACAGTGGCAAAGTAGAAAGGTAGAAAGACCCTGGATCCTTTACTGAGGCTCTGAACAAATACCAGCCATCACCTGTTTGCAGACATTTTATCATGTGAGAAAAACAGGCCCCTATGTATTTACTAGGGACTCATGTCACAAGTTAGGTAGATTTAATTTACAATGGACAAAAGCATACTAACTGATGCATATATCACGTGAAAGGGTTTGGATTTAATCCTGCGGGTGAAAATTTTTTGAACAGAAAGCAATCAAATTTGTGTTCTAGAAAAATCACTCTGGAAGCTTTGTAAATGATAGAAGAAAGGGGTGAGATAAAAGAGGTAGGTAGCCCGATTAGTAAACTACTAAACATTCAAAGTTAATGATGATAAAAGAATGGAAAAGGGACATGAAAAGAAATGAAAAGAAGGGAAGAGAAAAGTTATATGTTAGTGAGATCGAATTAACAGGACTTGTCTGGGAGATGTGGATGGGGAAGGGAAGGGTAGGAGAGCACCTAGACTCACACAGGTAAGTTGAGCAGAACGCTAACATTTCATGAGGGAACACAGGAGAAAGGAAGATGATAGTCAGGGAGAAGAAAATATCTTATTTATTCTCAGATAAACTGATTTTTTATAGTCTAACCAAAATGCAGTAAGCCTCATTATGTCTAAAATTTACCTTAGCCATGGAAACGATCACACTTTGTTTACTTGTCTGAATCCACAACTAAACCATGAGCTCCTTGAGGGCTGAAAATGAAAATGATGTTAATGGCAAACACTTAATGTGATGTTTGATATGTCAGGCACTAGTTCAAGCCTCTTGCTAAGATGGAAACTGAGGCATGGAAAGATAAGTAACTATTCCAAGATCAGAGAGCTTATAAGTAGTGTTGCTGCTGAGGCAATGAATTCAACCCCAGGCAGTTAAATTCTAGAATCTGTGAGCTTAGCCACAGGCTCCACTGCCTCTCAGAGATGGTTTCATTTTGACAACTCCCATTAGAGTACCCAAAACAAAGATTAGTGTTCAAAACATTTTCACAATGAATGAAAAAATTAGTGAATGAATATGTAATTGTGTCTCATGAAATTTTAAAGACACATCCTTAATTTGTTTTAAAACTATTAATTTAGAACTATTTATTAAAAGGTATTCACAGCTGGGCACAGTGGCTCACGCCTGTAGTCCTAGCATTTGGGAGGCCAAGGTGGGTGGATTGCCTGAGCTCAGGAGTTCGAGACCAGCCTGGGCAACATGGTGAAACCCCATCTCTACTAAAATACAAAAAATTAGCTGGGCATGGTGACATGGGCCTGTAACCCCCACTACTTGGGAGGCTGAGACAGGAGAATTGCTTGAACCTGAGAGGTGGAAGTTGCAGTGAGCCGAGATCGCACCACTTCACTCCAGCCTGGGTGATAGAATGAGACTCCATCTCAAAAAAAAAAAAAAAAAAAAAAAGATATTCACAGAAATCTATAAAAAGCATGTCATGGGGCAGATAGATGTCCCCATAAAGATATTCATCCTATGACTCAGTGACAATAAGAAAAAAAAAGAAAAGATATGCATCCCTAGAATATGTTCTATTACATGGCAAGGGGAAATTGGGGTTGCTCATTAGTTGACTTTAAAACAATGGGATTATCCTAGATTATATGGGCTGAGTGTAATTACATAGGTCCTTAACTGTGGAGATAGGAGGCAAAATAAGCAGGACTTGACTGGCCATTACTGTCTTTGAAGATGGAGGAAGGGGACAAGAGCCAAGAAGTGTGAGTGACTTTTAAAAGCTGGAAAAGTCAAGAAAATGAATTCTCCTCTAGAAGATCCAGAAGGAACACAGCCCTGCCAATGTCTTTATTTCAGCCCAGTAAGACCTGTTTTAGACTTCTAACCTTTGGAATTGTAAGATAATCAATTTTTGTTGTTTTAAATCACAAAGTTTATGGTAATTTGTTATAATAGAAATAGGGAGCTAATTTAAATTTTGGTACCTGTAAATGTGGTGTTATTGAGATAAATATCTGCAAATATAGAATTAACTTTAGAATTGGGCAATGGGCAGAGGCTGGAAGAATTTTGAAGTGCATGAGAGAAGAAAACCTACATTGCCTCACAAACACTCTTAGCAGAGATATTTCTGTTAATGACTGTGTGTGAGGACACAGAAGAAAGTGAGGATCATGATAGGGACAACTTACCACATTTTAGAGAATGCTTAAATCATTATAAGCCGATCGTTGGTGGAAATATGGACATTAAGGCATTGCCAGTGAGGGCACGGATGGAAATAAGGAATATATTACTGAAAACCAGAGGAAAAGAGATCCTTTTTATATAGTGACAGAAAGCTTAGCTGAATTGTGTACAGGTATGTGGAAAGCGAATTTGTAAACAATGTGCTTGGATATTTAGCTGAAAAGATTTCATCCGAAGTATTAAAGGTGAAGTCTAGTTTCTTCTCTCTGCTATAGTAACATGCAAGAGGAAATAGATAGACTGTTGAACTGTTCAACAAAAAGAAACCAGAATTTGATAATTCAGAAAATTCTTGGCTTATCCATATTATAAAAGATATTAAAATTAGGATATTCACTTTCAGGGAAGCATGCTCTGGAGAAAAAATCAAGGGTGTGGTGGACAGCCTTATGCTAGTGCTTTGGAAGGATCAGAAGATCAGAGCATTCAGTCGCACAGATGGGTTTTTTAAGAAACTAGAAGTGTTACTCATGGATCATTTCAGTTATCTAAGCAGAAGCCAAGAACAGAGTTGGGATTATCCAGGAAAGATCTGTGGAGGAGCCTCTTGTCTAATGGCATGAATCCCCTTGACATACATGGGTGATCGACAAAGTTATTGAAATCTCATATCAGCAGAAATACTGCCATCTTGGACTGAAAGGTGCAGGGAAAGGATGAAATGAAAGTCTGTCAACCCCTCCCCCAGATTCTCCAGGCAAAAAGCAGGCTGGTAAAACTAGTCAGCTGTAAATGTGTGCTATCTTTTAAGAAAAAGGAGTTATGATTGTGAGAATAAATCCATGAGTCTAAAGGTTAAATCCTACAGCGCAGAGGGAGGTGCCTCAAGTCATAGAGAATTATTCCCAGACCTTAGAATCAAATGGAGTTTTCCTGGCTGGATTTCAAAACTGCTTGGAACCACTGACTCAGGTTTTGTTTGTTTGTTTCCTTCAATTTTCTCCCTTTTTGAATGGGAATATCTGTAACTGATATCTTATATCTGTCCTACTACTATATATTTTGATAGCAGATAAATTCTTGAGTTTTGCAGGTTTCAGATGGAGAATTATGCCTTAGAATGGATTATACACAGAGCCACATTCATACCTGATTTAAATGATTTAGATGGTGAGACTTAAGACTTTTTAAGCTGATGAAATTTAGATGACTTTTTTTTTTTTTTTTTTTTTACTGTGTATGCTGTAATTACTTGACACATTTGTGGCTGTTAGGAGGAATTAGACAATTGTGAATGTTTTCATATCCAACTTATGTTTTGCATGTAAGTTGGATATGAAACTTTGAGGCCAAACAGCATGCTGTAGGAGGCAGAATAATTTCTTCCACTCCAAAGATGTCTATGTTCTAATTTGCAGAAGCTGTGAAATATCATGTTACATGGCAAGGGGGAATTAAGATTACAAGTGGAATTAAGATTCCTAATTAAATTTGAGGCCCTGCCTCACACCATACATAAATCCATCCCAGTTTAAACAAAGATTTAAATGTTAAAGACATAACTGTAAAATCTTTTAGAAGACACCACTAAAAAGTATTTTATAAGATTGAGGTAGAAATTAACTTGGTAAACAAGAGAACAAAATGAAATGAAACTCACAAATTCTAATAGAAGAGACTAATACATTCAAATACACTCATTAAGACTTCCCATTTATGCAAAGGGAATGAACAGACACTTCTCAAAAGAAGATATACATGTGGCCACAAACTTGGAAAAAAGCTCAACATCACTGATCATTAGAGAAATGCAAATCAAAACCACAATAAGATATCATCTCATGCCAGTCAGAATGGCAGTTATTCAAAAGTCCAACCAGGTACAGTGGCTCATGCCGGTAAACCCAGCAGTTTTGGAGGTGAAGATGGGCGGATCACCTAAGTTCAGAAGTATGAGGCCAGACTGACCAACATGGTGAAACCCCGTCTCTACTAAAAATACAAAAAAATTAGCCGGGCCTGGTGGTGGGTGCCTGTAATCCCAGCTACTCAGGAAGCTGAGGCAGGAGAATCACTTGAACCTGGGAGGCAGAGGTTGCAGTCAGCCGAGATCACACCATTGCATTCCAGCCTGGATGACAAGAGCGAGACTCTGTCTCAAAAAAGTAAAATAAAGTAAAATAAAAATAAAAAGCCCAGAAACAACATATGCTGGCAAGGTTGTGGAGAAAAAGGACCACTTTTACATTGTTGGTGTAAAAATGCAAATTAGTTGGTGGGAATGCAAAATAATTCAACCATTGTGGAAGACAGTGTGGCAATTCCTCAAAGATTTAGAACCAGAAATACCATTTAACCCAGCAATCCCATTACTGAGTATATACCCAAAGGAATATAAATCATTGTATTATAAAGATACAGGCACGTGTATGTTTATTGCAGCAATATTCACAATAGCAAAGAATGGAATCAACCCAAATGCCCATCAATGATAGACTGGATAAGGATAATGCAGTACATATACACCATGGAATACTATGCAGCCATAAAAAGGAGTGAGCTAATGTCCTTTGCAGGGGCATGAATGGAGCTAGAAGCCATTATTCTCAGCAAACTAATGTGGGAACAGAAAACCAAACACCACATATTCTCACTTATGATTGGGAGCTGAACAATGAGAACATATGGACACAGGTTGAGGAACAACACACAGTGGAACCTGTCAGGGGAGGGCGTGGGTGGGGCGGGGAGAGCATCAAGAAAAATAGTGAATGCATGCGGGGCTTAAAACCTAGGTGATGACAGGTGCAGCAACCAGCATGGCATACATTTATCTATGTTACAAACCTACACTTCCTGCATATGTACCCTGGATGTTAAAATAAAATTAAAAAATTTTAAGACTTCCCATTTGTAAAAAAAAATAAAATGAAAAGACAAGAAAGAAAATATTTGCAGCATATACTGACAAAGAATGAATATCCAGAATATATAAAGAAATACAGAAAAAGACCAGCAATCCAATAGATAAATGGACAATATATATGAACAAGCACTTCACAGGAGAAAAATCACAAATGGTGAGCAAATATTTTAAAAATTAACCTTATTAAAAAGCAGGGAAATGCGGGCTATGGACCCTCATTCTTTCCCCAGCCACCACAACAGAACTTGAACAATGTTTGACTGACAGGCGTATAAAAAGCTCCCTTCCTTCAAGGAGGACTAACTCTATGGTGCAATTTGTGCTCCAGAGATTCCCCTTAGATTATATTGAACCTAGTCTACAGCAGAGAGCCACTCTTGCTTGACCTTCTTCCCTGACCTATTCTGCTTTCTTTACTCTTCTCCTCCTGAGAGCATCCCTGCAGTAAATAACTTGAACTCGGATCCTCATCTCAGGCTGTATTTCTTGGGAATCCAGACTAGAAAAAAGTAAAAGTAACAAACAAATAGTAGAAGAAATTGAAATAATTTTAAAAATCTAAAAGAAGGCAAGAAATTAGGGAAACCAAACACGAAAAAAGTGAAACAGATTTTTAAAAGGTAGTAAAATGATAGATTTAAACCCAAATATATTTGTAACTACATAAAATGTCAACAAAGTAAATGCTCTAATTAAAAGCCAAAGATTGCCAAATTGGAAAAAATGAAAATACCAACTCTATGCTACTTTCAAGATCTATTCCTTACATAGAAGAAAATAGAAAAGTAAAAGAATGGAAAATGTGTAACATGCAACCAATATGAAACAAAATAGAATTTAAGGCAAGGAATATTATTAGAGATTAAAAGGGAAGTCTGGGTGCAGTGGCTCACACCTGTAATCACAGCACGTTGGGAGGCCAAGGCAGAAGGATTGCTTGAGTCCAGGGCTTTGAGACAACCCTGGGCAACGTAATGAGACCCAATATCTAAAAATAAAAAGTAAAAACAAATTTTGATAAAAGGGATGTTGTAATTATAAGAGAGTCAATATACAGGAAACTATTTTTAATATAAATTTTTATGCAGAAAATAACACAGTTTCACAATGTATAAAGTGAAAAATGATCCAAATTCAAAGGAGAAACATAGGAAGCCACAATTGTAGTGGGAAATTTTAAGATTCTTCTATCAGTAATCAGTGGAATATGGCATCGTAAACAAAACTAAGGAAATGTAAGATTTGAACATGTATGCAATAGTGAATCTAATTAACTTATATAGGAAAATGCATTCATAACCTGCAGAAAACATATTATTTTGGGGTAGGTAGGACATATAGGAGTTGCCAAAACCAACCATATGTTGTACCATAACGTAAGTCTCAACAAATTCTAAATGATTTAAATGAGAATATATCCTTTGATTACAATGAAATTAAGCAAGAACAGTATTAATGGCATAAGCTAACTGGAAAATCTCCAAATATCTTCAATTTAAGCTTTACACTATCGAATAACCTATAAGTGAAAGAAAAAGGTCAAAATGGAAATTAAATAATAATTTGAAGTGAATAATAAAAATGCAAGCTATCAAAACATATGGAATGTAGTTAAAATCATGCTCAGAGTAAAACGTATAGCCTCAATTAAACCTAGCAGATAGGAAGACAGGTTTGAAGTCATGATATAAGATGATGACAGGAAAAACATGTCAAGAAGACAATAATGAAGACAAAATTCTAAATTACTGAAATACAACACAAATGTACAATAAAAAAATCAATAAATCTAGAAGTTGATACTTTAAAAGTTAATAAAATTGATAAATCCATTATAAAACACATCAAGAAAAAGAGAAGTTGCAAAAAAGTAATACCATCAGTGAAAAACAGGACATGACTACAAATTCTATAGACACTAAGATTAATAAAATATTATGATCAATTTATACCCATAAATTTTTATGGAAAATGTATAACATGCGACCAATATGAAGGTGTGCACTTCATATGGGCTTCAGGGTAGACCAGGACTTCTTAAAGAGGACATAAGAGGTATTCATCATAAAGGGAAAGATTGATAATTGGGCTACATTCAAAATAAAAAGTGTATATTCATCCAAAACACAATTAGAAGAGTGAAAAGGCAAGGCACAGAGTGGGGAAAGATATAACTGACAAGCTTCATGAAGATGTGCACTTTGGTATGCACACTTTACTGAACAAGTTAGACTACTTTCAAATAAATTTGAAAATGTAGGTTATATAAGTGATTTATTACAAAACAACTTACCACAGCTAAACAAGAAAAAGTAATTTGAATATGTATTTAGGTATTAAAGATATTGAAGTAAATAAAGTTTTCCATAAAGAAAATTCCATACCAAGATACATCACTGGTGAACTCTTCCAAACACTTCAAGGAAGAAATAACACCAATATTACACAAACCTTTCCAGAGTATGGACAAAGCCAGTTGCCTTTTCAAGTCATATTACACGTAAGGCCAGTACATCTTTGAAATCAAAACTTGACAGTAATATTGCAAGAAAAATACTAGAGACCAATAATTCACATGAGCATAAATAAATAAAATACCAAACAAAATATTTGCAAAACCAATTAAGCAACACATGAAAAGAATTATTATGACCACATTGTGCTTATTTCAGGAACATAAGGTTAATTTAATGCTCAAACGTCAATGGATTATAATCCGCCATATAATAGAATAACAAAAAATTGCACAAACATGTTAATAATGCAAAAAAATGGATAAATTTTACCATTAAAAACTTTGAGCAAACTAAGACTAGAAAGAACCAGTTTAAATTTGATTAAGGGCACCTACAGGAAGAACTTCAGAAAATATTTTATTTCACCATGTAATAATATATTCAAAGTAATAATGCAAGATAAAGAACTAAAAGATGTAAGAATTGGAAAAAAGAAATAAAGTTGTCATTATTTGCAGATAACATTATTGTGTATATAAAAATCTGAAAAAATACAGATAAGATAGAATTTGTTAGTAAATTTGGGCAAGTCACTAGATAGAAACAATATAAAATTAATTTTATTTCTACATACTGACAAAAAAACTACTAGAAAATGAAATTTTAAAAGACATCTTTTACTGTAGCTCAAAAACTTGTAACTATAAATATACACATATATTTATATATACCTCTCTCTATATATAATAAAATAAATAAAAATTAAAAGCCCAGTATATATACATATATATATAGAGAGAGAGAGAGAGAGAGAGAGAGAGGTGCAAGACCTCTACACAGAAACCTATTGAGTAAAACATTTTAAATACTTTAAAAAATGGAGGAATATTTCATGCTTGTATACTGAAAGAAGTGTGATAATCGATTCTCCACAAGTTAATCATTATAATTTTAATCAATATCCCAGAAGGATTGCTGTGAAAATTGACAAGTGGGTTTAAACATTTTTAATGAAAATATAGGGTCAAGAAAAGTGAAAACAATCTTGAAGAAGAGCAAAGCTAGAGGGTTCATGGTCTCAATTGTCAAGATGTATCATGAAGCTGCAGTAAATAAGAGAGTGTAATATTGACATAAAGACAGACAAATAGGTCAACAGAATGCAAAAAACAGCTCGGGGATGGATAATACATAATGGTCATTTCATGTGAGAGTGTCCCAGCACTGCAGTAGGGAAAAGATGATCTTTCAATAAGTGGTACTGGGTCAATTAGACATCCATATGAATCTGAATCATTACCTTATAAAATACATAAAAACCAATTCCAGAGAGATTGCATATCTAAATATGTAAAGAAAAATAAAGCTTTTGAAGGAAAACATGAGAAAATATCTTCATGGCTTCAGGGTAGACCAGGACTTCTTAAAGAGGACATAAAAGGCATTCATCATAAAGGGAAAGATTGATAATTGGGCTATATTCAAAATAAAAAGTGTATATTCATCCAAAACACAATTAGAAGAGTGAAAAGGCAAGGCACAGAGTGGGGAAAGATGTAACTGACAAAGAATTCCTAGTCAGAATATATTCCATGAATCAATAAGGCAAAGATTGGCAACCTAATTTTTTAAATGGGTAAAAATCTTGGGCAAGCAATTTAGAAAAGGCAATAAACATATGAAAAGGTACTCAACCTTATTAATCATTAGATAGCTATAAGTTAAAACCATGGTATTGAATGACTATCTTTAAAAAGACTGAAAATGCCAAATGTTGAAGATGTGGAGTATGGGAATTTTAAGAACCACTGCTGGCAGCGTAAATTGGCACACTTTAAAAAACTATCTGGCCAATTTAATTACTGATGCGAATTTCCACATCTCTCTGTAATAGAATTATATATTCACACACTCACAAAGACCGCATGGTGAGTGGCATGATTTTTCCCCATCCCTTGGGTTTGACTTGCATCGTACTGAGGATATTGGTGGATGGGCAGAGGCTTGAAATATGCTTTTGCAGTTAGGCAGGCCATCTTGGTTCCAGCCTCTTGCTGGGAAAAGAATGTACCCAGAGAAGCTAGTGGTCCGAGAACAATGAGGGACACCCAAGCAAAGCCTGAGTAAGCCCAACTTAAATCAGCAGCATCCCAGCCAGCCCACAGATGGGTGAGTAATAAATGCTCATTGTTATATGTTGCTCATTTTGATGTGATTAACTTCATGCCGTTATTGTGACAATGGTTGATTAATATGTGCTCTACTCTACCTGGTAAAGCTCAATATATATCCAATCTATGACTCAGCAAATCCACTGTTTATATATGTAATTATACTTATATTTATAATGCATATTTATAATTATATATAAGTGTATTTTATATATAAACATATTTTAAGTATATATTTAAATGGATATACATGTATATATCCAATTAAAATGTGTGTATGTATATATATGTGTGTATATGTATATACACACACACACGCACACCCCAAATGTATGAGCCTTATTGGAGTATTATTCATGATACCATACAACAAAAATAACTCAAATATTCATCAACTCTAGAATGGATACATAAGCAATTATATGCTCAAACAATGACATACTACATAACAAAAACAAAAAGAAAATGAAAGAACCACACTACACCTACCAACACAGATACATCTCACAAATATTATGTTACACAAAAGAAATCCAAATTCAAAATAATTTCCATTGTATGACTCCCTATGTATAAAATTAGAAAAACAAGCAAACTAATCTGTGGATTTAGAAGTCAGGACAGGCGTTATGTGGGGGAAGATGGAAGCACACAACCACAGTGGGTGCTGGGAAGGTTCTATTTCTTGATCTTCATGATGGTCATGGGGTGGGTTCAGTTTAGGAAGCTTCATGAAGGTGTGCACTTTGGTATACACACTTTTCTGAACAAGTGAGACTACAATTAAATAAAGTTTTTTTGTATTTACTTAATTATATTTTCTGAGGAAAAAACATTTGCTGAAATCAATAGACTCTAGTCCTTCCACTTCCAGCAATTCAGTGTCCTTCAGTGTCAGGTGAGCATGGCCATTTTGGGGACAGCGGAAAGAAAATATTAAGAAAAACTATTTAACTATTCATCCTTGAGAAATAATAAGAGCTTTGCTAATGTTTTATATACACATTGATACTCTCACCCACCTTTGATCACTATGTGAGAGGGTCACACGCCACATAATGTGCAAAGAGTGCTCTCAAGGACAAGTCCCATGAAGGGAAGGGACAGCTGCAGCTCCCTCATACATCTGTTCCCTGTCAGTATATTAACATGCACCTGGTTAAGTGGATATGCATTTTATTGTCCAGTTCTAATCAGACTACTCAGCATGAAATGGAGAAGTGGCTGAAAATATCCCTGCAAAGAAATGGTGGGTTGAGCATAATGCAGGAGAAAAACAAGAAAACGGCAGAGTTTGATGCTTGTCCTCCTGGTATGAGTTCTTGGTCAGCCCCATCACAAGATAGAAATAATGCAGTCAGTTAAAAATCTCTTCAATATCTTTTCAAAAAGTGTTTGACTGTGAAATTATACATTAATGTTAATAATAAGCTTCATCCAAGCATACAGTGTGCCTCCAGAGACCAATATGCATGCCTTAAGCATAGTAGGAAGCCACTAAAACCAGTGAGACAATAAATATTGTTCATATTATCTCATTCTTTTTTATTTCTATTATATATAGTAATGTAGGTAATATGGTTTTTTTGGTCTTTTTGTTTGTTTGTTTGTTTTTGTTTTTGTTTTGAGACAGAGTTTTGCTCTTGGTGCCCAGGCACTATCTCGGCTCACTGCAACCTCCGCCTCCCGGGTTCAAGAGATTCTCCTGCCTCAGCCTCCCGAGTAGTGCGGATTACAGGCATGTACCACCATGCCCGGCTGATTTTGTATTTTTAGTAGAGACAGGGGTTCTCCATGTTGGTCAGGCTGGTCTCGAACTCCCAACCTCAGGTGATCTGCCAGCCTCAGCCTCCAAAAAGAGCTGTGATTACAGGAGTGAGGACTGCGCCCAGACTATAATATGTTAATGTAGCTATCCATGATTTCAAATATATATATATGAGACATATATATATATTAGAAATGCATGCTTAAAATTTTTTTATTGATAGGTACACAACCAAAATGCTTTAGAAACTGTTGCATACTGTGAGACTTTAGTTGCTAATTCTCTCTGGAATGAAATTTATCTATACAATATGGAACATTAAGTTAAAGCTGAATTTTCCTTTTTTATTATTTATTTATTTATTTATTTATTTCGAGACATGGTCTCGCTTTGTCACACAGGCTGGAGTCAGTGGCACGATCTCAGCTCACTGTAACCTCTGTCCCCGGGCTCAAGCAATCCTCCCACCTCGCCTCCCTAGTAGCTGGGACCACAGGTGCACACCACCATGCCTGGTTATTTTTTTGTATTTTTAGTAGAGACAGGGCCTCCCCATGTTGCCCAGGCTGAAAGCTGAATATTTCTTAGATTCTTTTCTACTCTGGTGTTCTATGAGTGTATTATTTTATGTAGTAAAGGGGAAATATTACTTTAAGATGTAATTTCCCCAAATCCATAAAAAATGCTATTTAGAAAACAGAAGAATTAACATATAACACCAACTATGAGCCAAGCCCTGAGCTAACAGCTTTGTGTATACAACTTTTTCAATCGCTACAGACTCATGAGGGAGATATTACTACTCCCATTTTCCAGATGAGGAGACAAAGTTAAGTATGTAAGTCATTGTTAAATAAGAAAACAGTCTCAGGTTACATTGTGGAGCAGTTGGGAATTTTAAATCAAGAGCTGGCTGACTGCAAACTTTTTTTATTCCTTCACATTAGTATTCTGAAGCAGAACATGAAATTTATGTTTTCATGTGATTTTTATGTGTATTTACATGAAATGTCCTGTTTTACATTCCTTTAGAGGTGCTAGGGGTCTTACCCATTGTCACTGTTAACTTCTATATTCCAAGTGTCCGTATAGTGCCAAGTACATGGTGGCATTCCATATGTATTTGCAGAAAGAAAGATGAATGAATGAATGAATGAATGACATGATAGAACTTATTCCATGCCAACTCTAAAGGTACTCAGTTAACAGAGAAGCTCTTCCACTCTGAATTTTGATTTTGCCATAAAAAATAAATCCAATATGAGCCTTCCTTCAGATGTATATTGCACTGACTACAAAACCAAAACATGCATTTAAATCACTTATATCGAACTTTTTATGATGCCACTGGGAATGGTGTTCTTTTTGCATTTGCAGTAAAAGGGTAGAACAGATGGTGGAAGTTTAGTTTCAAGTGATGGGCCCATTAAAATAACTTATGCTGTTGAGCGATTGTTCACGCTAAAGGCTCCATTCATTATATCTGCGTTTGCAAGCTTCAAAATACTTGGAAGGAAATAGGACTTCAGGAAATGTTTGCTGTATCAAGAGATTTGCTAGAATAGGACTGCAGACCCACACATTCTATCCCTTAGAAAAAAGAGGATGAGCTTGCCTGAGGCTTAGCTAAATAGGAAGCTTGTTTCATAGAGCACCCACCCTGGAAGAACCTTTGCAGGAAGAGACGTGGAGTCAGAAAATAATGTTCTGGAGAACAAATGTGGAATCCCCTTGAACAACATTTTTTTCAACTTTTCTATCTTCTATGAGTGTGTTTAAATATAAAAATTGTAGCTACAAATATAACGACAGAATGAAAGAGAAGAAAACATAAATGTCAAAATATGGTCTGGAAGAGTCAGCTGGGAGCCGGCCGCAAGAGCTCCTTCATCTCTTATCACTGGTTTAGCAGCATGGACGTACACGCCAGGAGTAGGGCCACACGAAGTCCTTTCTATATACTAAACTATCACATATTCAGCTCAGTTTGGTTGGCCAAATGGTGGCATGCACCCTGGAATGGAAACCAGGACATCTGTGTTCTATACCAGGGAACTCAGGTGCATCAGCTCATTTAATCTTCTCAACAACCCAGTGATGTAATATTTTCTTCATTTAGCAGTTGACAAAACTGAGTATGCCCAGTGGCACCTCTGATCCATACTCAAGTCTACATGACTCTGAAATATTTCCTCTACCCATTATTGCACACTCTCTGTTCTATCACAATTTCCAAACTGAAATTCGCTTAGATAAAATGATGGGTCTTGGGTGGAAAATATCTAAAGTCAGGTCCAGTTATAACATTTCATGATTACACTATGACATTATAAACTTTAGTAAGTTTATCACAGAACATTCAATATTCATTCCATAAACATCAACTGAGTGCTGAGATACAGGCTTGGTTTGAAATATTGAGGATCTGGTTACAGATTAGACATGACCATTGCCCCTGTTAGTCAGGGATCTGGAAGTAAACAGAGAGCATGTTCAAGTTGGATAAGCTAAGGAGGAGAAAGTAAAGGAAATACCTGCAAAGGAATGGGCAGGAATAGAAAATCTAATGAGAACAAGCACAGGACCCTGGGACTAGTGACAGTGAGGAGCAGTTCACCTCTCTTCCTGGATGGGCAAGAAGGGAAGGTTCCCAGGACCTAAAGTAGCTGCATGCAGAGACACCTGATATGAACTGAGGTCTTCAGACAACCCCTGGAGCGTTGGCATGAAGTCACACTTGCAGCCCCCTTTTCCTAAACTGTACCAGTTGGTGAATGTTAGAAGTTCATGGGTTGGAAATCTAGAGGTAGCTGCAACTTTAAGACAGATTTCAAAGCAAATGGTTGCCCTCAGGACTGCTTTTTCTGACCTCATACATTCAACAAACATTGATTAAATGTCTACTTTTGGTCCAAGCACTAGGGTTACGAGAAATAATAGATAAGCCCAGAAAGTTGACAAGTAAAACACAGCCATTTAGAATACAGGATGAAAACTGCAATAGGCATAGTTCTGGAAGGTATGAGAACTGATCTGGAAAGAAAACATCCTGGGGAAGGATGCAAACACCTTGAGTCTTGAAAGACAAAGAAGATAGTGTGGCTTGAAAGGAGGGAAAAGTCCTCAAACCAAGAGAGCTAATGTGCAAAGACCTGAAGAAGACAAACGGCATGGTTCCAGAGCCTGTGGGATCTCAGAGGGCAGATATACTCAATAAATAGCTGTAACTGGAGTTGGAGATAGAAATGTAGCATCATCCAGGAGAATGAGAAAGATCACCAAGGAGAATGCAGAAAGAAAAAAGAGGAAAACAGCTACAGACTAAGGGCCCTGAGATATGCAGAAGAAGTCAACATTGTAATTCCTGGAATCTGTGAATATGTTACCTCACGTGGCAAAAGGGACTAAGCAGTTGATTAAATTAAGGCTCTTGACATGAGATATTATCTTGGATTATACAGGTGGGATCAATGTAATCTCAAGGATCTTTATCCATGAAAAGGGGAAACAGAAATGTTAGAATCAGAGAGAGATTTGAAGATGCTACACTGATGTCTTTGAAGATGGAGGAAAGGTCTACGGCCAAGGAATGCAAGTGGCCTCTGAAAGCTACAAAAGGCAAGGAAAGAGATTCTTGTCTGTCACTTTTCTCTTTCTGCACTTTCTGCAGAAGGAGTGCACCCCTGCCTATACCTTAATTTTATCCCGGTGAAACCCATTTCAGCTTCTGACCTCTGAACCATACATTTTAAACCCCCATGACATTAGTTTGCCTGTGTAACAAACCTTCACATGTACACTTGAACCTGAAATAATTATTTTTAAATAAATAAATAAATAAATTTGTGTTGCTTTAAACCGCTAAGTTTGTGGTAATTTGTTATGGCAGCAATAGGAAGCTAATACAGTACCCATAGAACGCTTTGTTGTATGTTAAAAGAATGTGATTGGCCCATTAGTAGTAACAAGGAAAGATTTTTCAAGACACATTGTCATTGTTTTAAAGACAATTTGCAAAAATAAGTTATGTAAGTTTTTTTAAACCTCCATGAAGTCAAACTAAATACTCATGGATTTATACAGGTCTATAAATGCATGGGAAAAGATTTGGTACCATTTCTATCAAACCAAAACAGTGGTGACCTCTGGGGCAGAGGAAGGCCCTAAAGACTGAGGATACTAGAGGACTTCAAAAAGTTTATGGAAAGTGGAACTAAAAGGTAAAAATAAAATATGTAAATTTGATTTCACATCAAAGTCAAGACACTTTTGTAAGCTATGATTTCAACCATTTAGTTCATCCATCCCTAAAGAACTGAGGGTTCTGAGAATTTAGTCATGTCAATGCAATCTTTTTTAGACGATTAACTGAAGAAAAGTGGGTGTCCCTTACAGATTTTTTTAAGATTAGGCAGCAAAAAGAAGTCAGAAGGCATCAAATAACAACTGTAAAGTGAATGCCTAATAATTTCCCATTGAAACGCTCCCAAAATTTCCCCTGTTTGCTGAAAGGAGTGAGCAGGAGCATTGTCATGGTGGAACAGGACTCTCTAGTAATGCTTTCTCAGACGTTTTTGTTTTTTCTGCTCAAGCTTTGGCTAATGTTCTCAACACTCTCAGAATAAGCAGATGTTATCATTTGTTGGCCTTCCAGAAAATCAACAAGCAAAATACCTTGACCATCCCCCAAAATTGTTACCATGACCTCTGCTCTTGGCTGGTTCACTTTTGCTTTGGCTGGACCACTTCCACCTCTTAGTAACCTTTGCTCTGATTATGTCTTGTCTTAAGGATAATATTGGTAAGCCATGTTTCATTTCCTGTTACAATTCTTAAAAAATGCTTCAGGATCTTGATCCCACTTGTTTAAACTTTTCATCCAAAACTTTTTTTTGTCTGCAGATGATTTGGTGGACACAATGGTTTTGGAACCCAACAAGTGGAAAGTTTGTTAAACTTTAATTTTTCATTCAGAATTGTGTAAGCTGAATCATTTGAGATGTCTATGATGTTGGCTCTTATTTCTGCTGTTAATCATCAGTCCTCTTCAATTAAACACAAACAAGGTGAATGTTTTCCTTGCAAGTTGATGTGGATGACCTGCCACTGTGGGCTTCATCTTCAACATTGGATTTATTCCTTGTTAAGACAAATTATTCATTTGTAAACTGCTGAATAATTTGGGGCGTTATCCTCATAAATTTTCATAAAGCATCAATGATTTTTATCAATTTTTCACCCTAGTTTCACCATAAATTTGATGTTTGTTCTTGCTTCAATTTTAGCAGAATTCATGTTTCTCTGATAAGGATTCTTTTCAAACTGATATATTATCCTTCTGAGTGCCTCAAACTAGATCCTGTTCAGACATGGCATAACACATTAGTATCAGTTTATTTTGGTGCAAAAAAAAGGTGAAAACCATGCATTGTTTGTTCATAATATGCATTTTCTATGAACATTTTGAAGACCCCTCATAGGTGTGTACGTAAAGACCAAGAAAACAAACTCAGGAGTGAACCTCACCAAAAGGTAAACACAGTTACCTCTGCAATATAGGAAGGGACGAAGGGTGGCATTTTAGGGGAACTTTGGCTTTATCCAAAAACGATGAATGATTTATAAAGAGATATATTCACACATTTATTATATAAAAATATAGAAAGCCAAATATTGGTTAAAATCCTTTAAGTAGAAAATAAAATGACCTGAATATAAAACTGCAGGTAATATGAATTTATTACATTCCAACAAAGGGAGAGGAATAGGCAAAAGGGAATGAAAGGAACAGTGAGGGGAAGAAATAATTTGAAGAATGTGTCCAGTGGTTTCAGTCATGTTAAGTGCTGCTGAAATAAGAAAAGTAATCTCAAAGCTAAAAAGAAATGCACTAGGTTTAGCCCACAGGTGGCCTCTGAAGGCTAAGGAATCAATGGGAAAGTCAGAAGTGGTGAGAGAAAGGGTGGCTAGGTCTTAGGCAAACTGAACAGAAAAGAAAGAGCCATGCAAGCCAGAAAGACTCAAGGGAGGGTTTTCCAAGATGGCAGAAGTTTGGGAATATTTAGATGTTGGCGGGAAGGAAACAGAAGAGTAGAGGAAGTGCAGAGTGGGGAGATAATTGATGGAGCCCCAAAGCCAGGTGACTGAAGAAATGAAAAGGGAGGTGATCTAGTGCAGAGGCAGAGAAATTGTGTTTACAGTGCAATAGGGCACATTTTTCTCTGCACGTCAAGGGAAAGCTGTAAAGATAAGTTAGCATATAGGGGGTGAGAGGGTAACAAGCATCAGTTGGTTTGCTTGGCTTTGATTGTTTTTAGTGAAATGGAAGGCAAGTCTGTGGACTTAAAAGGGAATGATGAGTGATTGGATGGGAGTTTTAAGGAGGGTGGGAGGTTTGAAGCACTACAGAGAAGTAGAATGAAAGCTGACTCAAAATATGCACAGTCATTGCCAGATAACATTGGGGACTGAGGTGAGCTCCAAGAATGTGAATTCAAACAGACACTAGCCCACACAGGGACTGGGGGACTTTACAAGTAGTAGCCAGCAGGTGGGCATTCAGGAAAGAAAGCTCGTTAGAGTGACTCAGGGATGGGGACTTACAGTTGCTCAAGCCAAAAATGACCTAAGCCTTCTTATTCTTTCATAGGCCCTATCATTAACCAAGGACATTTTGTTGAATTGAGCTCTTACATTTCTCTTGAAAGTATCCATTTCTCTCCATAGTGGCAGCCTTTGCCTCATGCCATTTAACATTCACCTCACTGGGATTATTGCATCTGCCCTCTCTTCAACTCTGACATCTTATTCTGAGTCAACATTTTTTAAAGTAAATGTGATAACATTATAAATTCCTTCCATTCCTTTTTTTCCCCTTGGGACAATATCCAAATCAAGCCTCACCAGCCTTCTCTCTCACCAAGACCAATCCTCAAGCTTTCTGACCATGCTGAATTGCTTGCAGTTTCTGAAATATGCCTTGCCTTTTCTTGGCTCTGGGCCTTTGCTTGACCCATGTTCCAACTCTTCACTGGATAAACTCCTGCTCATATTTCGAGGTTCATAAAAGACCTCATTTCCTCCAAAACTTCTCTAGCTTCCAAATCTAAAATACCATGGTGTATGCTTTCACTAATACCCAGTTCTTTCCCATCATAACCATATCATACTGTATCATAATTGCACATTTCCTCATCTGTCTCTTGCCATTAAATTTTGAGCATTATAAAGACAGGTGCTGTGTCTTGTCACTGAGTCACTGGCACCTCACAGCATGCCTAGAACACATTCAAAATTGATTGAACAATATGGAAAACCAGGCCTCAAAATCCTGGGCTTTTCCCATTAGACTCTTTTATTTATAGCACAAGAGGTTAAAAACATGGCATGCATGTGTTTGGGAAGGGGAGGTAGTCATGACAAGCTAATGAGCCAACCACTCAGTATCATTAAACAGGTAGCACTTATCCTCTGTGGCTTGAAAAGAATCTATTTTGATGAAGGACATGTCAGGTTTCTCAACATCAATGCCAGGTGACTTCTTAATTAACT
The DNA here is from genome assembly GCF_003255815.1 of Theropithecus gelada. Lineage (NCBI taxonomy): Eukaryota > Metazoa > Chordata > Mammalia > Primates > Cercopithecidae > Theropithecus > Theropithecus gelada. The sequence continues at coordinate 15,229,347 of NC_037672.1, read as the reverse complement.
CACAGGTACTGTCAATAGGAAAGTCCAGTGTTGATTATAAATGATAATTAAGAGCACTGCTTCCTTCAGAACTTTAAAAATACTTTGTAGCTGTTCCATAATCAAAGTAATGTTTGAGTAAGATTTGTGCAATGTCTAATGGGCTGTTAATCCTATTCGGTGTACTTTTCATCTTAGATGTAATTTTCATCTCTAGAATTTTGATTGGGGTCTTCTTTAAATCTCTTCTATGTCTCTACCTAACGTGTTCCGTCTTTCCTCTGACTTATTAAATATATATAGAATACAGATGTAATAATTTTTAATGTTTTGTCTGTTAATTCTACCACCTCTGTTATTTCTGGGTCAGTTTCAATGGATAGATGTTTTTCCTAATTAAGGCAATTTTTTCTTGCTTTTTTGTATGCTTGATAATTTTTGATTGGGTGCCAGGTAGCTTTAGTTGTTCTCCACTACTGAGGCAAGACCATTATTCATGAATGTCTTGTGAATTACAAGGTTTTCCACTTCGGCTGTCGGGTACAGGCACTATTCCCAGCCCTGCATAACTTCTGAATACTGTTCCCTCTAATCCTTCGGGGTGGTTCTTCCTCTGATCTTTAATAGTTTCCTCATAGGCATGCATTGTATTACAGATATGCATCAACACTCAACTATATACTTGAGAAAGATCCTCTGTAAATCTCTGGAGTTCTCTCCACAACACTTTTCTCTTTGGTACTCTACCCTGTGAATTTTATTAGCTGCCTTGGCTTCTCCAGCCTCCCAGCTCTGTTTCTTCAGCTCTTAGAATCTACTGAGCTCTGCCTGGCTTCCCACTTCCCATGCTGTGGCTGAAAATGTGAACATAAACTGGATGACTCTCTAGGACTGCTCCATGGTTGCAATCTGGAACTTTCCTTCACTGCCTCTCTGTTAGCTTTCCTGTTCCCTGGATTCTGGATTTTTCTACTTCTATGTCTTAGCTTATTCCCTTGTTTTACTGAAATACATCTTCCATAAGCTTCCTAAAAATGAATATGTAGGAGATAAAAATGTTAAGTTCTTTTCTATCTGAAAATGGCTTTATTTTACACTCAGGCTTCATTGAAAGGTGACTCATTAGAGAATTATATGTTGAAAATAATTTTCCTTCAAAATTTTAAAAATCTTTTTCTTTGTTTTCTGGCATATAGCATATTTATCCTATTTTCTAATGCCATCCTTAATCTAGTTTCTTTGTACTGACTTGTATTTTTATGTGAAATTTTTGGTTCTTCTCATTTTCACTGGTAGTCTAAAATTTCTGTAAATCTATTTTTATTCACTGTGTTGGGGATTGGGTAGGCCCTCTCAACCTGAAAAGTAATGTCCTACTGTTCTGGAAATTTCTCTGTATTATTTCTTTGATCATTTTCTCTCAATATATTCTCTTTTTTCTTTCCAAAATCTCTGTTACCTAGATATTAGACTCCCTAGATTAGTTTTCTAATTTTTCTTATTTCTTCTATCCTAATGTTCATCTATTTGATTTTTACTCTAGTTTCTGAAAGAGTTTCTTGATATTTCTACCACTCTTTCTCATTAATTTTTCATTTCATTTATTATATTTTTAAAATTGAAAAGTGGTGTTTTCCTTATTACTCCTTATTATGTAATCTTATTCTTTTTCATAGACTCAAGATCTTGCCTTATATATCTAAAGGTACTAATAGAAAAAGTTTAATTTTTTTTTTTTTTTTTTGCTTTCTCTATTGCCTTTGTTTCTTCTGAGTTCCTTTTTATCTGGTGTTTTTCACACATTTCTCAAGTATCTAATGATACTTCATATTTGAGAATGGGTCACTAAAACAAGAGTAGAAAGCCTCACTGCAGGGTAGTTTGGAGGCAAACTGGGTTTTTCTATTTATTTATTTATTTATTTTGAGACAGAGTCTCACTCTGTTTCCCAGGATGCAGTGCAATGGCCAATCTCAGCTCACTGCAACCTCCGCCTCCCAGGTTCAAGTGATTCTCCTGCCTCAGTCTCCCAAGTAGCTGGGATTACAGGCATGTGCCACCACCCCCAGCTAATTTTTGTATATTTAGTAGAGACAGGGTTTCACTATGTTGACCAGGCTGGTCTCCAACTCCTGACCTCAGGTGATCCGCCTGCCTCAGCCTCCCAAAGTGTTGGGGTTACAGGCATGAGCCACCATGCCTGGCCAAATTGGATTTTTAACTGGGGAGGCCCATACACGGTCAGGATGCCAATATCTGTAGCAGTTTTCTGCAATTCCATTTCTCCATAGAATAATTTTCTGATCTCCTATGTGTGTTAGTGGACAGACAATGGAATACCCCTGGCTGATGAAGTTCTAGACACAAGACAGGAACTGAAGCAGGTAGGCAGTGTCTCACTATTCAGTCTAGACTCTCTCCTAACCCCTCTGATTTCAACCTGATGCCTCACTCCTCCACTTCCTTCTCACTGGTGCCCTCAGGGTTGGAGACTAAACCTCCAGTCTCTGTAGAGGAGAGGAAAGGAGCTGTCTTTGGGCAGCAAGAGGTGGAGACATCCAGAAGTCTTACTGATCTAGTTCAGACTTTCAGTTAATTCTTTTGATTTTCATCTGGATCCTCACCTCTGGCCCAGCAGTTCATGATGTTTCCAAGTTTCAAGCCTTTCTAGGGTTCTACAGGTTAAATTCAGACTTGCTCTGTACCCTCATTCCTCTCTGCTTCTGCTTTTTCTGCTCTGCTGTGTCACCGACCCCTACTCCATGCACTTTCCAGCTTCTGATACATGTTGCTATTTCTCATAGGCTGTTTTTCCTCTCCTACCTCTCCTCTTTCATTCTTTTACTTTCATTTTAGTAATGATCTAGTGGGGAACTGAATAGACATAAGAATTCAATACTATAAATCATAAGCAAATTTTACACATTCTGTCATTTAATTCTCACAATAATCTTATGAACTGGATGATAATTATCCCTATTATATAGATAGGGAAACTGAGACTCAAAGATGTTAAGGCATTTGCCTAAGTTACATGGCCAGTAGGTGGCAGAACCAGAATTTATGACCAGTTTTGACTCCAAAGACCATGACTATATTGGCTATATTTGGTACTGTTCTGATTTTAAGTGTGTATGTGTGGATTTTCAAATTAATTGATCCCATTAGTCACTGGCATCTGGGTCTCCAAAGCTCCCTCATCTAACTGCCCTTGGATCCCCAAAGTCTTCTGGTCCATGTGCATAAGATCTGAGAATATCTAGCTTTGACCTCTGATGTCCTGCATTCCTTGGATACACACAACTACTCAGACACAGTCCAAAAACCTTTCAGTCTTCCTGTTGCATTTCTTTCATTCAGTACTTAACCCTGGGCAACTTCATGTGCTAAGCACTTGCTGGAAAGATGTGTCCATGAAGCAAACACAGGCTGCCTTCAGAGTGATCATGTCTAGTCAGAGAGAGAGATCCTGAGAGCGAGACAAAGAAGAGAAGGACAAACTGGGGTAATGTGCCCTTGGAGAAAAGAATCTACTATAGCTTGGATTTCTTGGAAAACCTTGCTAAAGAGATGATGTTTAAGCTGATACCTGCAGAGTCCATTCATTCATTCTTTCAAAGTACATTTGTTGGGCATCTATCACAGGCCAATAAAAAGAATCATTCAAATCTATGTGAGAACTTTCAAGTGTTTGGCACTATTCTAAGTGTTTGGTGTATGTTAGCTCATTTAATCTACCCAAACGTAGAAAGCGATTTTTCCTATTTTACAAAGAATAAGAAGGGGGTACAGAGATTTGATGTATCTCTTTCAAAACATCCAGAAAGTTTTAGGCCAAGAGTCTGCCAGGCTATTGGGTGCAGCGTTGGTGCTCTTGAATACTATGTTAGGAGCGGAGGGGATATGGAGGTAAATGTGTCAGATGGGTTCCTGCCCCCTTGGAGCTGATTTTCTAGTGATGAAAATGAGATGAATTTAGTGATTTGGCAAAAGGGGCAGAAAGACACTGAAACTATGCCTTGCAATATATATGAAATGGGCTTCAGAAGAGGAAGCTTATATGTCTTGAAGTAGCACAGAGTACACAATCTTCCAGCACTCATTATCCCCCAGACAAAGCTGGGCTGCACCCACTACAGGAGCTGTTCCAGGAGAGTGGATAGCAGACCCACTGCACCAGCTACTTGCTAAACCTCTAAAATGGGGAAGGAATGGGATTTAAAGACGGTTTAGATTTGTCTCTTTTCACCAATCTGGCAAAGACCAGGTGGAGGAGGAAGGCCAAGTGCTTTGGACAAAGTAACCACATCTGTTGGGGGTATGATAAGGGACAGGTCATAGGAGGTCAGAGTTAGTCACCTGAGTTGTATGTACATGAACCATAAGGCTTGAGGGACATAAGTGAGCCTTTGGGGCCCTGCTACCCACAGAATAATAGAAGATGCATGGCTGGGGGAAAACCCTGAATAAAGGCCAGTGTCTAGAGTGTGGTGGATGAACAGTAGAATGGTAAGAAAAGGGTCTGGAGCAGAAGGCATGGGCCACATAATGCAGGGCTGGCTAAGTCATTTTGGGAGGGTTGGTTTTTCAAGCCACTGAAGATCTGATCCATTTGAAGAACTCCTTCTGGCTCCTATTAAGAGATTGAGTATGAAAAGGGCAACAGGGGAAGCAGAGAGACCAATTAGAATGTAAAAAATATCGAAGGCTTGGACTAGTGGTTTGAAAGTAGAGGAGGAACGGGTTCAGATTAGAGACATATTTAGGAGGTGGAATTGAGAGCACTTGTTGATGGACTGGATAAGGGAGTTGAGAGGAAAGCACTGAAGGACAGCTCCTAGGAATTGTGGAGCTATTTGCTGAGCAGGTCATGACAAGCTGAGTGGCGGAGAGGAGGTAGTGAAGGTAAACTGGGGCTTCAATTTATACTGATCTACTGCACAACTAGGGTGGAGAAATACTGAGTCAGAAGCACAGGAACCTTCCATAGATTGCCACAATGCCAGTGGAGCCAGCTCAGCCCCACCCTTGCCTAGTGCAGACTTAGCCCAGTGAAGCTCAAGTCTCTGAACTCTTACAGGCTGGAAACCGGAGAACTTTAAATGAATAATATAGCCCAGGCTCCTCTGGGTCATAGAGCAATCACCCCTCCTAAAATATGACTGTTTTCCTCACCATCTTAATGCCATTTCAGAGATACCTTACATTTCCGTTCAGATCTGCCGTTTTATCCAGCTGGATTTCTTTTCAATTCAACCCAATTTTAACCCCAATGTTCAAGTTATTTTTTCCCATTATGCCCATGAATAGAAGCAAATCATACCATCTTATATAAATGCAGCTGTTTTCTCTCTTCTCTTTTCTCATTTTAGATGAAAATCTTCTTTCTTCTTTTCTTATTAACAGCAGCACCCCCTCCCTGCACCCTACTGAGGGCCTCACCATTGGCTGTGTTTGTTCCTCATCTCCTGTGCTCTTTCCTGTTTCTTCAGGGAGTCCCTGCAGAGATGTTTTCTTATGTAATCAAATTATAGGTCAGATTCATCAAAAGAAGAGCACACAGGTACATTTCTCACGAACATTAATGAATGCAGTAAGTAACACATTCTTTTTTTAAGTGGAGGAATTGGTAAATAAAGATGCTCTTTGGTAAAGAAAAATGAAGCAAGGAACACAGCTTAATAATGTGCTAAAGTTCCTTGTTAAACTGTAAAGTGGTGCAAATGTTTATTGCCATCACCACCATTGTTATGACCATGTGTGGGTATTATATATCATAGAAAATATTTTTAAATATTTTATAGTTGATTTCAATAAGTATCTTTTGGGTACCTAGTACAAGATACACCCTGTGCTGAGCATAGGGATGCAGAGACTGCAGAAGGTAGTTCCCTCATGACAAAGGGAAAAAGCAGACACACAGAGCACATTAACAAATAATTTTGATGTAAAAAATAGAAATGCTATAATAATGACAGCGGCAGAGACATGCCTGCAATAATACCTGCAGTGGTAGGCAACTCCAGCCAAGGCAGACATTGTCAATCATGCTTCAGGTACACAACCCCATTTAATCCACATGGTAATCATGCAAAACAAGATTATGATCCTTATTTCATAGAAGAGAAAGCAAAGCTACAGTAAGGTTAAGTAGCTGTCTGAAAGACACCAAGGTACAGAGAAGCAGAGGGAATGAGAGGGAAAAATCTCTCACTGACACCAAAATCTTGATTTTTCCTCACTTCTCCCAAGGACATTGATATGGTTTTGCTGTGTCCCCACCCAAATCTCATCTTGAATTTTAGCTCCCATAATTCCCACATGTTGTGGGAGGGACCTGGTGGAGATAATTGAATCACGGGGGCAGTTTCACCCATGCTCTTCTCATGGTAGTGAGTAAGTCTCATGAGATCTGATGGTTTTGTAAGGGGTTCCCCTTTTGCTTGGGTCTCATTCTCTCTTGCCTGCCACCATGTAAGATGTGACTTTGCTCCTCATTCCCCTTCCACCATGATTGTAAGGCCTCCCTAGCCACATGAAACTGTGAGTCAATTAAGCCTCTTTCCTTTATGAATTACCCAGTCTCGGGTATGTCTTTATTAGCAGCATGAGAAAAGAGTAATGTGGACGTATACAGTGTGGTTTAGAAGGATAGAAGGGGGCACTGAAATCAGCCTAGGGTGGAGGTAGAAATGAATGGGTCTTTAGGAAGACTGAGTGAGCTATGTCTTAAATGTTAAGCCATGAGTCAAGAAGGAAGGGGAGGTGGAGATGGGGCATCCTGGGCAGGAGAAAAGCAGGGAGGCATGAAATAGCATAAGGCTTTGCGGCCAGACCCAAATAGTTGGGATAGCTGGAGGACTAAGTTCAGAGAAATAAAGCTGGGGAGAGACAAGGCCAGGACCAGATTACAAAAGGCTTTATATGTCACACTAAGGAAACTGGACTTGATTCTGAGAACAGTAGAGCAGTAGGTGGAGGCTGCTTTAGGAACCACAATGTCAGTCAAATGGAGGGTGGATTAGATGAGGCAGGGCTAGAAACCAGGCTGTTGTTATCATCCAACCATCCAAGGCAAGTGTTAGAGTTGTGAGGCTAACTCAGTTTGTGCAAAGCTCTCCCTGGCTGCTTCAGCTGTATTCCCGATGGCCCAATGCAATGGCTCTGCCATGGCAAGGCTGGTGTCATTCACCTCATATCCTTGGGAGATACCCAAGCATTGTCACCCATCTTGCTCCCATGGCTTGGAATTCAGCCTTACCTGACTCATCTCTTGCCATTCCATTCCAGTTCACCTGAAATTCTGGACACATTGCACTTCTTACTGAGCATCAAATGTCACTCACATCAGCCTCTTTCAAGCCTTTGCACATTTTTTCGACCTGGAGTGTCCCTTTCCCTCCTCTTTGTCTGGAGAATCCACCTCCACATAAAGACTTACCTCTTGCTTTTATCAAGTCCTACAAAGAGTCACTCTTTCCTCTAGGCCCTTGTGGGGGTCTTGTACTTTTCTTTGTAATGTCACATTTTACACGGTAACAGAATCATTCCTCATCTGTTTTCTTACTTATGCAGTAAGTTCCTACTTCCATAGATATTTCATGCATATACAAGTGTGATGGCTAATTTTATGTGTCAACTTGACTTGTCTAAGAAGTTCCCAGATAGCTGGGCAAAACATTATTTCTGGGTGTGTCTCTGAGGGTGTTTCCAGAAGACATTAGCATTTGAATCAGTAGGTTGAGTAAAGACGATCACCCTGACCAATGTGAGTGGCCATTACCCCTGTTGAGGTCTCAATTAGAACAAAAAGGCAAATGTAGGGCAAATTTACTCTCTTCTTACACTGGGAAATACACATTTTCTTGCTCTTGGACATTACTTTTCCTGGTTCTCTGATATTTGGACTCAGACTGGGACTTAGACCATTGGCTCTCCTGGTTCTCAAGCCTTCAGGCTTGGACTGGAACTACACCACTATTTTCCCAGGGCCTCCAGTTTGCAGACAAGCAGATCATGGGACTTCTCAGACTCCATAACCATGTGAGCCAATCTCTCGTAACAAATCCTTTCTATATTAATCTATTTATACCTATCAAGATAGGTATAGATACAGCTATCAGTTCTGTTTCTCTGGAGAATCTTGATTAACACACCAAGCAAATACCTATCTATCTACACACAATGCACACATACAAGTTTTTATTCTTTTTCTTTGCACAATTATGGCATACTTACACTTCCTGAACTTTGCTTTTTCAGGACTTGAGACTACACCTTAGCAATCTTCCCATAAATATACATGAAGAATTCTTTATTGTGTAGATGAAAAAAATGTTAACAGTCACCTTCTGTTTAACATTTTGGTTGCTTCCAGTCTTCTGCACTTACAAACAATTACAAATCATGCAAAAATTAACCTTGCTTGTACAAACATTATTTCTCATGCATGGGAGCATATCTGCTGGATAAATTTCTAGAATTAGGAGTATGAGGTCAAAGAATACATACATTAGCAAACTTGATAGCTACTTTCAAATTGTTCTCTGTAGAATTGTGCAAATTTCCACTGCTGCCAGAAACGTATAAAAATACCTGGTTTCCTGCGACCCCAATAACATCCAAATGTTGGATTTTTGCTAGTATGGTTTCTGACAGTATGATTTGCAATAATGACATTCTTGCATAGTTTTAATTTGCGTTTCTCTATTTTAAGAATAAGGTGAGCATCCTTTTGTATGTTTTATACTTCTGTTTATAATGTTTTTCTGTCTGTTTACATCTTTTAGCCATTTGTCTTTTGTTCATAGGTCTTTCTCTTACCATTTCTAGTGAGCCATTTGTCTAGGATTCGAGAAACATTGAGCAAGTGTTTCTCTCAATTTGTTGTGTGCTTCTAAAGTTGCTCAGTGTTTTTCTTTGCACTTTTTCTCTGTAGAAATGGAACAAAGTTGGGTGAGTGATCGCCACAGCTGAAGAAGTTTGGGTCACCACTGATTAAAGCTCATAATCTTGCTAGAAAATGACTGTAATTTCTAATAATAATACATACCATGTAGTGGAAATAAAAGGTATCCAATGGTGTGTTCATTTTCTTTTTCCTCAAAAATAAAAATTTGCTTTAGGAAAGGATTTGCGGCCAGGTGCAGTGGCTAGCACCTGTAATCCCAGCACTTTGGGAGGCCGAGGTGGGCAGATCATGAGGTCAGGAGATTGAGACCATTCTGGCTAACATGGTGAAACCCTGTCTCTACTAAAAATGCAAAAAAATTAGCCGGGCATAGGTGGTGCACACCTGTGGCCAAAGTTACTCGGGAAGCTGAGGCAGGAGAATGACGTAAAACCCGAGAGGCGGGAGCTTGCAGTGAGCCTAGATGGCACCACTGCACTCCAGCCTTGGTGACAGAGTGAGACTCTATCTCAAAAAAAAAAACAAAAGGAAAGGATTTGCTATAAAATTTGAACTGTAGAAGATTTCTTTGGAGTTGGCACAGGCATCCCTCTCCTTCTAAACACAGCACATTTGGATTTTTTTTTTTTTTTTTTTTTTAGGCTTAGCAAAAGATGTTACATTCTTACCTCAGGCAAGCCTTGCTTCTAATTTTTGCCAAACTACTTGGACCACCTGACCTTAGAAGGCTGCCACTAAAAGATTCCATTTTAGGAGCCAATTTTTAAGAGGTGAATGAGCCCCTTACATGGTTGATTTGAAAAATGAGAAGTAGACACAGAAAACTTTGTGATATCATCTAAGAATGGTAGATGGCTTAGATAAATTCAACCCTTGCAGCAACCCCTGGATAAGGATCATATTTAATCATTTTAAAATCTGTTCATGAAGAGCATTCCTGAATGCTTTTAAGTTGAAAGAGGTTATGACAAGAAATATTCCACAGCATGTTGCATGGTAAGTAAGTATCCAAGAAATGTTTGCTGATTGACTGATACACTTTGCTATGTATAATGTAGTTTCTAGGAACACAAAACTGCCTCAAAGAAAGTGATAAAAACAGCTGCTCCCAGTCATCAAGTTATTAGCATAAGAGGTGTACATGGGTAATCTCAGCTTCTTTTTCTCCCTCAAGCACTGATGTGCTGGACACTGAATCACTTAAAATGATAATGTGGCATAAGGAACCATATCAAACTCTTCTAATGACTTCTCCATCAGAAACAGTCACTGGGACCCCCTGCTGAGTACTCCCTGCAGCTAGAAGGCAGCTGGATATGCTGCCCACACTTCACACCCTGGTTTCTGAATTCCAGGGCTTCTCACATGGCCTACACCAGGAGGCCTCATGCCAGATTGGCAACAAACAAAAGCCATCACCCTCTCCCTACCTCTCACATCTCTAAAGTTGGTATAATTAGGAAATTAAACTCTATCATAGCAAAGTATGAAGTTAATTTTGAAAAAAGTATAAGTTATTCATTTATCTTAACATGTATGATGAACCAGGCACTCTTCAAGCTTATGAGCTGCCAGTAAGCAAGAAACACAAGATCCCAGCCCTCTTGGTGGACATGGAAAATAAATACATGACAACATAGAAATAGGGCATTTGCAAGTCAGGATGACTTAGACAGAGTGGTTCAGGAAGACCTATTAAGGAGGTAACTTTTGACACATGAACTTTAAAGAATAAAAATGAAGCATATTATTGGAAAAACTAGGAAAATAATAATCTAGGAGCAAAGACCAATGAGGGCAAATCCTGTAATAAAATGGATTCAAAGAATCAAAGAAGGGAAGAGGGAGTTTCAAATTTATGTTTAAAAAAATGTTACCATCATCGAGCCATCTTAACTCTTCCGTTATACAGAAATAAAAACAACAATTCAGAAAAGCTTATTTTGTCAAGGCTACCTTGCTTGGGCAACATGATTAAAGGTGACCTTCCTGAACACCAGTTAGCCAGCTATTGTGACACCACCTTTTATATTCCCCTACAAGTCAAATGTTAAACTTCCATAGGTATTAGAAATCTATGACATGACTTCAGCAAGGAAGTGGAAAACAATGATTTAGCTCTGGGGTTGGAGGGAGTAGAGAAAAGCACTCAAACACATATTAAATCCTTCCCTTCAGAGAAGTACCCAGTCAGTCAAGATCCTCAAGCACCATAAAAACAATTCTAAATGATACTTCATTTTTTAAAAGTGTCTTTCAAAAATCCCAAAAGACTGATGGAAAAAAGATTAATAGCTATCATCTGATGGCTGTGAAATGGTTGCTTCAATCTTGGGAAAAACAGGTTGGATTTCAAGGGAGATCTTATGAATAACATGGTGCTTGGAAAAAATATATACATATAAAGGTATAAAGTTATTCTATATTCATAGCATATTCATATATAAATATGTAAAAATACATAAATATACTTATATATTTATATATTCATATATTAACATGTATAAATTTATATATGCATAAATGAATATATATTTTTATATAAATGAAAACTATGTGAAAGACTGCTATTATGTACATCAAATTCTGCACGGGCCTGCTGCTGCAGTCCAATACAGCGAGCACCCAGTCTCAACTAGTAGTTGACCGTGGGCCAACTGAGAAGATGGTGGCAGGAACTTGCTGTTCCCTATGGGTTGATTTTTCATTCACACATACTCAAGATTCAACTTGTTCATACGTCAGTGCCCTTCACCTGTGCATTCTTTTCTTTTCTATATTCTCTGATCTTCCTCTGTCTCCTCTGTCCCATGCAAATTTATTCCCCAGGGCCCCAACTTCATACTGCCTGAGTCCAATATGGTCAAGGCAAAGAACCACCCCTCCAGAGAAAGCAATGATGACTCCTACTAGAATCTTCCAGGGCCTTTGGAGAAGAGCATCTTCAAGACAAATTTTGAGAGTGCTAATATTGTGTCCACATTATTAAATACCTTGGATGCATTGTTACTCTAAAAAGCATTCTCTATTCTATGGAGGATGAGACTTGGAAAGAAGGGATGACGATGAGGAACTGAGAACCCCAGACTGCCTCTTATGCTTGTCTGACCCTCTGAGATGGCCGTGGGAAGCTTTTCCCTAAAGCCTTTGGCACTTCAGTTCTGTCGATTGCTGACCCTTTGGTGTCTTTTCAGAATTTTCTTTTTGCTGCTGCGTCTGCCGGAAGCCTGACCACGCTTAGGATTTGGCCTAAGGATTTGGTGAATCTAACAGCTCACCACCTGGAAGGAAAAGGGAGGAGAACGTTGGGACATTGGTACCAGAATCCAAGAAGGCTAGTCTTATGTAAGTCTCAGAAATTGACACTCCCTCGGTACAAAGCCAACGTCTTTCTCCCAGGCCCAATCAACAGAAAAAGGATGCAAGTGGCAGTCAAAAAAGTAAGTTATTGAGACTCTGTCTTTTAAACCACATCGTGCAATTTGAAAATAAAACTTTTTATTGTTAGGACTCCAGCAGAATTGTTCTGGCTCTGCTCCTGCAGTCTCAATAGTGGCCTTGGGCTCTAAAACCTTGACCTTGGAAAGAAAACATTTACATTGTAAATGCACTGACAGTATGAGCACTATTCTATGGTGAAGTATCCAACAGAGGCTAAAAGTTCAGAAGCGGCTTTTCCCTTTCTTCTGAAAGGCCTAATCCGTGGGGCTTTCACAGTGACAAAATCAAACTCTTAGCGGTAATTGTGTATTGGTTCTAGCTGTGAACTTGCATAAAATCTGAAATTTCACGCCACCAATCCTGTTGCAGGGATTTTACCACTGATCATCAGGAAATGGAGCTTCTGGAGAGGCTTGGAGGAAATTAGACTGTGCAGGCCCTTGGGCAAGCATACTTGTGAACAAAAAGCCTTTACAGTCATCCCTTCTTCCAAAACACAGGCAGCTTCACGCTTTGTTGAGCTGGTCCTTGAGTCCTGCAGAGGCACACAGGCTCTGATGCGATGGCTTCGGGAAAACAGACTATGTCTACATTAGATATCTAAAGTCAGTCTACTACCCCTAGACATTCTCTTATCCATCTCCAGTTAGGCTGGAAAAGGAAAGACTCAGAGTAGCTTGATGGCTAATTCCATGTGCTCTGACAGAGTGTGAGGAAGAAGCACAAGGTCCATTCTGACCAGTGGGCAAAATGATAGCCAGTGGGTGGAAGCAATGGGAGGAAGCTTCCAGGCCATCCAGCAGGGTTCTTTCTCCTCATTAGGATGGTCTGAAGCTGGAATGAGCCAGCTCTCACATTCATGATTGGCTTATCACTAAAGATGTCCAGAGGGGGGCCTCCACTGACAACCCCTGACACTAATTATCTGCATGGCCTTGGGTCAGTGTCACAGAGTGACGCAGACTGGTCTCACAGGAGCAGCTCTGGAAAATGGAGAGACATCAAGGGGTCAAGACGAGATCATTCACCTTTCTGGGGTCTCTGACTCCTTAGGAAGTTCTCCTTAAGTGTCAGGCCTGCTCCAAGTGTTTTATACTTATTAAGTCACTAAAGCTGCACACCAATCCTAAGATCAAAGGTGGGTGCACTCATCTTTTCCTACTTTATAGATGAGGAAACCAGGGCACAGGGGTTACCTAACCCCTCCCAGGTCGCAGAGCAAGCAAGTGGCAGAGGAGAAGCCCCCGGCTAAACACCACAGTCCACCCTCACAGCCTCTGTACTGCTCTGTCTCAGAATGCTCTCTGCAGGCCCCCTGATATCCTGTAGTGTGACCACCACTATCTGCTTTATCTTCCTTCCTTACCAGTAGCTGTTCCTCTGATGGATTGGGTCTCTTCTGACATCGATTTTGCAAAGGCAATACCCGCTTCCCTCCCTACACAGACTGTGAAAAACCCCAAGGTGATCCTCTTTGGTTGGTGATAGGCCTTAAATTCCTTTTATTTTTCAGACACAGCTCCCCAGATACACAGCCAGCATCTGCCACTAACGGCACTCAAAGCTGATGGAATGAATGATTTGACATCAGCAGTCACACAAATTATCGCCACTGAATTGCATGGATGTTATCAAATCAGAAAGAAATGAGGCCAAAGCAAATATAATATATATGCAGTGCTTTTGCTTCTTAAATTTTGGTTTTATAAGTAATTTTGGCTCTGTATTAAAAACAAAAAAAATATATAATATCTAACACTTATATCATGTTATGTGCCAGACCCTATCCTAAGCTCTTTTCTCTTATTAACTAATTTAGTCCTCACAAATACCCTGAGATGTCAGGCAGCATTACAATCCCCATTTTAAAGAGGAGGAAACTAAGATACAAAGAACTGAAGTTAAGGTTTCAGTACCTGAACTAGTAACCAGACTAGTGTGCCAAGTGCCAGAGGAAGGTGGCCTAAACCAAAGTAATTTGGAAGAGGTTTAGAGAACAGGATTAATTCAAGAGACATCACACTAAACAAGTAAATTGCAATAAAGTTGGAAGTGGGAGGCAAAGAAAGAGACACCATCAAAGACAGCTGCCAAGCTTCCTACGAACATGTCTTCTTGTCAAAACTGTGAAGATTCCACCTCTGTGTCTTTGTTCAGGCTGTTCCCTCTGTTTGCAATGCCTTTCCATGCCCTTCCAGGACTGCTCTGCAAAGCCTCTTATTAACCCCTCCTCACCTCCTGCCTCTGCACCCCTACATCTCACCGTTAGTTGGCATGCAGTTCTTGGCCCTCACCCATCTTCCTCCATGTTTCAAGCTCCTCGGAGATAAAGATATAGCATAGTGACAAGTGGGGAGCACGAAACTCTAGCCATTTGACATCAGTTTTGTGATTCTGTCTTGCTATACAGTCATGCCTGCATTACTTTCCACTTAATTTTTAAAATAACTTGGATGGCCCAATAGGTGCAGTAAACCACCATGGCACAGATTTACCTATGTAACAAACCTGTATATCCTGCACATGTACCCCAGAACTTAAAATAAAATAAAATAAAAATAACTTGCCTATAGGATTGCAAAGGGTATACAATGAAAAATAGAAATATAAAAGAGAATAAAATAATAATAACTTGCTTATTTTAGGAGAGTTTTAGATTAACGGAAAATTTGTGAAGATGGTACAGAGAGTTCCCACATAGCCTCTACAAGTTTTCCATATTATTAACATCTTATGTTGGTACGGTATATTTGCCACAATTTATGAACAAATATTGATACATTTTTATTATCACCTAAACTCTGTAAGTTTATTCAGATTTTCTTAATTTTTATTTTAATAAATGTCCTCTTTTCTGTTCCAGAATCCCATCCAGAATATGGCATTTGGTCATCCTGTCTCGTTAGGTTTCTCTTGGCTGTGACAGCTTTTCAGACTTTTCTTGTTTTTGATTACCTTTGTATATTTTGAATAAAGTTATTTATTAGGACTTATATCGGGTTGCTCACTTTCAGGTCCACTTATCTTTCTTTTCAGCTATTTGCTATTGCTGTTGGGCGGCTGTGTTGGGTTGAACAGTATCCCCCCAAAATTCATGTCTACCTTGAACTCGTTAATGTGAATTTGGAAATAGGGACTTTATGGATATAGTAAAGTTAAAATTAGGTCATAATGGATGAGAATGGGCTCCAATCCGATGACTGGTGTTTTTCTAAGAAGAGGGAGGTTCAAGGCTGGGTGCAGTGGCTCACACCTGTAATCCCAGCAGTTTGGGATGCTGAGGCAGGTGGATCACCTGAGGTCAGGAGTTCTAGACCAGCCTGGCCAACATGGTGAAAACCCCTCTCTACTAAAAATACAAAAATTAGCCAAGTGTGGTGGCATGCGCCTGTAATCCCAGCTATACTCGATAGGGTGAGGCAGGAGAATCGCTTAAACCCAGGAGGCGGGGATTGCAGTGAGCCGAGATTGTGGCACTGCACTCCAGACTGGGGTACAGATCAAGATTCTGTCTCAAAAAAAAGAGATTGAGGTTTGCACAAAGACTAGCAAAAGATAATACCATGTAACGTCAGATTGGACATTACATTGGATTGGATTGGATTGGATTGGATTGGATTGGATTGGAGAGATATGTCTGTAAGCTAAGGAACGCCAAAAATTGCTAGAGCCACCAGAAGCTAGGTAAGAGGTCATCTTTACTTGTTCTGCCAAAAACAACTTAGAAGGGAAGGTGGGGAAGGAGGTAGATAGGTGGATGGCCAGGGTAGATGTGCTGGATTCCAGCAATTCAAATCGGCATTGGTCTGGTTTGGGTTGCTACACAGAGCTGGTGCTGTGATGATTTTACATAGAAGAAGAGACATTCCCACTGTTCACAGCTTTGGGTCATACAGACAAGCCAACTTTTAGTATTTCTCACCTAGAAAAATCTTCCCATCTTATTGCTTTCAAGTCAAATCATTCCTTAAGAAACACACGCACATGAGCTGGCCTCTCTACTGTGTATACAGAAAGTCCTCATGGAGAACATATACAGTAATAAGTTGGGTAGAAGCTGGTGGAAAGTCTGTAGAGACTTTTTTACTGTGTTATTTAAATGTCCCCTCCAGGTTGAGCATAAATGAAAGTATTAACTTCTAGGATTTTCTCTTTGTAAGGAGTTAGCTGGGGTTGCACACAGGGACTGATAGATCCTGTTCACTGTCAGGTTTGGCCCATGTCTGAAGGCCATAAACGTCATTCTTCTCTTATCAAGTAAAGAAAATCATGAGCTTCAGGGGCAGAAAGGGTTTGGGGACCTGCAGACCAGGAGTTCTCTTTATAGGCTCTGTTGCTTAATGGCTTTGTAACCTTGTCAAGTTCCTCAGCTTCCTCATATAGAAGGTAAGGATGAGAACTCTTACCAGTGGGGTTGTGGAAGGATTAAATAAGAGAATAGGAGCAACGCCATTGACACATCATAGGTAATCAATAACAATGTTTCCTGTCCACTGGCCATCCTAGAGGATAAAACAAAACTCCCACTTTTAAAACTTTTTCACTAAGAAAATTCTTGACCTCCCTCAAAAATCCAGTCTTGTGCTATACTTTTAATGATCATTTGTGTTAAACTCCTACTATATAGGTAAATGGTGTTACTACAGATGCTTTAGAAATATTGGCAAACATCAGTGTTCCCACAACTCTTAAGGTGGGATTTATTATCCACATGTGGAGAGGATCTGATTGGTGGTCATAGGGTTAATAATTTGCCCAGAAACAGGGTAGCTATCAGCAGAGGCAAACCTGTAGCCCAGGTCCAGGTGACACCACCATGTTGGAAAGCAAAACTCCCCACAGTTCTGCCAGTGTCCAAAAGCCATGAGTGGGCTGCAGGAAGTCACAACCTCATGGAATGGAAGTGATCTTACAGTGACTTTGAGTTGGGTGGATTCTCCAATGTTATTGTCAACTGTCTTCATCTATTCCTGTTGCTGTAATAAAATATAGGAGACTTGGTAATTTCTAAAGAAGAGAAATTTATTTCTCTCAGTTTTGGAGGCTAGGAAGTTAAAGATCATGACACCAGCAGACTAGCTGTCTTGACAAGGGCCTAGTATCTGCTTCCAAGATGGGACCTTGCTGCGTCCTTTGGAAAGATCAAACACCGTGTTCTTGAGTGACAATAAGCCAAAAAGGACCTAGCTAGTTCCCTCCTCCAGCCCTTTTATAAGGTACTAATCTCATCTGCCTTCATGACCTAATCACCACCTGTACATCCCAACTCTTAATGCTGTTGCATTGGGGTTAAGTTTTAACATGAATTTTGTAGGAAACACAAACATTGAAACCACAGCACCAACCCACATTAGACCAGGGTTACTATGTAATAATCTCTAAAAGAGTTTACCAGTCTTTTCCAATCTCAGTTGAGTTGTATAAGTCAGGTAGGAGGCCTGTGAGAATCTGTGTAGACCTCAAGGGAATATTCCCTCATTTGTTGTGGCTAAAAGGAGCTTGGGAAGGGTCTGGAATGTCTGTTCAACTCCCTGGGTGTGGTGGTAGGGTTCACAGTCAGGCCTTGGCCCCATACTACAATGATACACATTCCTTGATGTTTCCTGAACAGGCAGAGTGTGATCCTAGTCATTGGAATATAAGTATATAGTAAGCAATAAATGAATTAATTAACATCAGGGAATTTTCTCTGACCATTCCCTCTATTTGGGACATTTTTAGCCCAGGGTTAAATGGTTCAATTCCTCCATTTGGGTCTAGACTCAAAAGTCACCTCCACAGGGATGCCTCACCTGACCACCCCACCTAAAAATAGTTACCTTCTATCACTTTTATTCCCTTTCTTTGCTGTACTTTTCCTCTTAACTCATGTATAATCATGAGTTCATCACCAATTTCCCCACTGCCAGGTTCTATGAGGGCAGAGGACCCATCTCTTGTACATCCATTGCTGTATCTCTGGCACCTAGAACCGAGCCTGGCACGAGTCAGTGCTCTGTAAGTTATATGTTGAGTAAGTGAGTGAATAAATGAATGCAGGCATCATGCATGGGAAAAGCTTAGCACCGTGCCTGGCACATAGCAGATGAGAGATAAGTATTAGTTTTGATGATGTTGATAATGACATCCAAATGTCACTCTGAGGCAGTGGCACTGTGGATTGGCCTCTGACATTCTCAGTTTATATCTCAGTAGGTTGGGGAGTATAAAGGACTGTCCTTCCACCCTACCTTCCATTCCTCCCTGCCACTATCAGACATGCTAGAGAACAGTGCTTCACCAACTTCTGCTCCTCACTTTTCCCTGTCTGTGAAATTATGATTAGGCATTGGGGACAGTTCATCCTCTTCCCCAACTCTCAAAATGAAACACTTTCAGATCCCTCATACTAATGCGTAAATGACTAACAGCAGTCTCATCTCATCCCATCCCAGCCACCTGACCTCTCTCAGAATCTGGAATTTCCCATTTCTTCTCTTTCATTCATGTTGTCAAACACCTAGAGTACCTCTACTTTGCCGCATTTTATTCCTAAAGATAACCTCTCCAAAATCCAGCTCCAATATTACCTTCCCTGTGAAGCTCAAGCCCAGATATTGCAGCAGTTTCTGCCTCCTCTCTCTGGTTTTCCATGGAGCTCTCTGCCCCTTCCATTACAGCCCTCATCACAGGGCACTCTATGCAACCAGATCTTTCTTCTCCACAAATGAGTTCTGCAAGGACAGGGTCCTGCAGATGGTGGTGAGAATGGGCAGTTCTGACCTGAGTCGGTACAGAAGGTTCCTCAATCCTGTGAACTCTGCTGCAAGAACTCCTGGGTTCTAATCCTGCATCCCCTCTTACCACCAATGAGACCCTAACAGGTGATTTAACCATAGCATGTACCGAGTATCCTGCCTGAAAACAGGGATCCTAATTATTACACTTCAATAAGCATTTAGCACCACAGACCAAGGGATAAAACTATAAAGGGGGATTCTGAAATGGGTTGCATTAGGAGATAGGTAGAAAACTAGAAGTTGTTCCTTAGTTTTTCCACTGATGTATAGGGACTACATTATGAGTTCACTTGGTACTAGACACAAAGAAATCTAACAAGGGTTGAAAACATTTCTGAAAATCATTCAGAGCTATATTATCTTTGTTAATTCAGCAGTAAGTTCATCACTCTGCCTCAGTCAGCTTAAGGACAGGTCTTCTCTGCTGATAGGCACATAGCTGTGTGGGCCATGGAAGTATATAATGAGGTAGATAGCCTCTAAAAATCATATCCAAGGAAGTGAATATAAAGCAAAACAGAAAGAGCAAAAATTATAAAATATGTTAAATATTCCACTCTACTCTCATACCACAAAAGTTCATAGCTTATGGGAAACTTTACAGCATACAGAGGGGCTTATGACATGACCTGCCCTGTTCTCTTAACCTAATTACCATTACATGTCTGTAATACCATGAGGAAGATATTGCAGAAGGAGCTGTAGGACTTTCCACATTACTACTGATCTACTGGCTGGTCCATTTGCTGATCCGTCTGCTGGACTGTCTTTAATGGGGTTTTGCTGCCTGGTGTATTTACATAACTGAGTTTAGCAGTGGTCAAGATTTGTGTCTGTGTTGAGCTGGTGAGGGTGCTTTCTATGTCCTGGCTTGGCTCTGTGAACTCTCCCATTTCCATCCGATATTTGGGAGTGGTCTCTGGGACCTCCATTAGCTCTGTAGGGATGGTCTTTTCCATTTCCACCTGCTCTGTGGTAGTGATCTTTTCTGTCTTGATTGTCTCAGTGGGAATGGACTCTTCAGTTTGCTCTATGGCAGTGGTATCTTGGTGGTGATTGGCTCTTTGGGGGTGGTGTTTGAGATCTTGATTGGCTCTGTAGGGGTGGTCTTTTTGGTCTTGATTGGCCCTGTGGGGGTGATCTCTTTTATCCTCAATGACTCTGTAGAGAATAACTGTTGGATCTGGGTCTTCTGCTTGGGGAAGCACGGTTTGACCCTGCTTGGGTCCCTGTGAGTGGACTTTTTGACCTTATCCCACACTATGGGCATGAGTTCCACGTCATAGTGGCTGGGTTTCTTATTTGTGATCAGGGTGGAATTCACCAGCTTGACATTGGATTCTGAATACTTCTGACAACATGCCCCGGTCACCAGGTTGGCCTTGGAGTTCTCACAGGCATGTTTCTTGTGGCACAGGTTCTAGCTAATTTGTTTCCAGTAGACAAATTGTCCAAAAACCATAGGCACAGTCTGGATTGCCCACAAAGACACAGGAAAACTCACTGTTCATTCAAACACCCTCAACTTTGAGAGTGATGCCCTCCTGCTACTCAGTCACAGCCCATCTACAGTTGACTTGGTCTTTAGTGACAAGGCTGCCATGATTGGGAACTTGTATGGCAGGGTTTTTGTCACAATCTGGAGCTCTAGGGCTTTCCCAGGGGAACACATTGATCCCCGGGCAGTACTCTGTTGTCTTTTTTACTTCATTTTTCCCCTCCACCAGGAGCACCTGAGAAGCCAGTAGGAGAAAGAAGAATAGGGTGAGGCTATGGGTCCTCATGGCTGCAGCTGGGTGGCACCTGTTTACAAAAGGCAGGTGAGTCAGTAGCAGGCAGCAGTTCCGCTGTGCAGGATTGTACCTTGGCCTCCCTCCACCCTGACAGGTGCCTGCCTAAATTAGGAGTAGACCAAGAATGCTTCTGGCGTCTGGAATCACTAGACAAGTAGCCTGTCTACTCACATTTCCACTTGACTTGAGTCCTGAGTGTCACAAAACTACCACTCTTTGGAGCCTCATGAACTCTTATTTCTCATCTACTCACTCAAGAACTCCTGCATTTACTCACTCCTCACTCTCATTCACTCATTCAACAAGCATTTATTAAGTGCCTACTATTAATACTTGCCATACACTAGACTAGGTGTTTAGTGTATGGTAGACCATGAATGAGAAAGTCTCAGGTTTTAAAGACCTCAGAGGCTACTCATTGGGAAACTTAAATACCATTAACCAGGAGTCTGTTCCATCTCTGTCTCAACTTGATCTTGGACAAGTGACTCTCTCCTGGGTCTCACTTTCTGCTTTTCTCCTGGGTCTCACTTTCTGCTTTTCTTTCTTTCTTTCTGTCTTTTTTTTTTTTTTTTGAGACAGAGTCTTGCTCTGTCACCCATGCTGGAGTGCAATGTTATTATTTCAGCTTACTGCAACCTCCACCTCCCAGGTTCAAGCAATTATCCCACATCAGCCTCCCAAGTAGCTGGGATTACAGGCACCCACCAACATATCTGGCTAATTTTTTTGTATTTTTAGTAGAGCCATGGTTTCACCATGTTGGTCAGGCTGGTCTCGAACTCCTGACCTCAGGTGACCCACCCGCCTTGGCCTCCCAAAGTGCTGGGATTACAGGTTTGAGCCACAGTGCCTGGCCCTCGGTTTCTTTATCATCTGGAAATCACAGTGTTGGATGAAGTGATAACCAAGCTCTCTTCCAGCTCCGATGTGCTAAATTTCTATCTCACAATCCCACATGGACACAGAAGACCATAAAATGAGAAAGGGCATGGTAAAGCTCATGAAAGTGTCATGAAAGGTGATGTTGACATTGACACAGGGTTGAACATGCATGGAGTTTGACACACTGAGGTGAGTGGGGTTGTGCGAGTAGGAGGAGCATTTGGGAAGGAAGTAAGAGCCTCAGGAAAGGCATGAAGGAGGGAAGGTCGTCTGATTTGGCTGGGTAAAGTGAACCCAGGGCATAAAGAAGATCCATAATCAGGCCAGGTGCAGTGGCTCACGCCTGTAATCTCAGCACTTTGGGAGGCCGACGCAGGTGAATCACCTGAGATCAGGAGTTCAGGACTACCCTGGCTAACTTGGCGAAACCTCGCCTCTACTAAAAATACAAAAATTAGCTCAGCGTGGTGGTGGGCACCTGTAGTCCCAGCTACTCAGGAGGCTGAGGCATGAGAATTACTTGAACCTTGGAGGCGGAGGTTGCAGTGAGCTGAGATCGTGCCACTGCACTGCAGCCTGAGCGACAGAGGGAGACTGGGTCTCAAGAAAATAAAAGAAGAAGACCCATAATCAATGCTTTTTGAAAGAAATCATTGACTCAATGATTGAGGACTCAATGATGACTTGGCCAAACTACTTAGCCTCTCTAATCTTTCATCTACTCATCCTCCTTGTCCTGACAAAAGCAGCACTTCATGTATGGCTGCATGCTCAATATTCACAGTGCCGAGTTATTAACATAAAGGGAAGCAAAAGAAATTTGGTTCATAATGGGGTCTGAAACGTTGTTCTTCACAAAAAGACATATTACTCATGTATTCATCATATAGTAAGAGACTCACTTCCATTAAAAAAAAAAAAAAGATGTGGACTTCAATATAGCTTGTCACCTCACTTTTCATAGATTTGGGGGTACAAAAAATTGTTCAATTCTTTCTTAATTCAAGAATAAGAAAAGCAGTAGTACAACTTTGATGATAAAAAGTAAATGACCTTTGGCTTTGGGGCAGGCACCATCGTGGGGACTGCAGCAAACTGGAGCTTCTGTCTCTCTAAAGGTCAACAGTCAGCTCCAATTGACTAAGACCTTGTGTGGATAGGGCTCAGTATTGTCAGACTTTTTGATTGTTTTAAGAGATGCCTCAAAATAAAGGTGTGTTTACATGAAATTGGTTGACATGTAATCCAAATTGCCAAAAAGCAGTGTTTTGATCTAACAGTGTACAGGTTAAAATTTGTAACTGTGTTTGGATTTCATGTACAATCCACCTATTTGAGAATTCCGTGGTCACAGCTACAACTGTTGACTGATTTACTCAGCTGCTCAGTCTCTGCATAAATCCACTGGAAGCAGCCATTTCTGAAGCTGTGCACCTCTCCTAAAATTGGCTCACCCAGGGGTCCATCCTCACTGTCCTCACAAACACTCCACTGAGGCCCTGACCTCTGCGAACAGGCACTCTGGTGCAGTACTTTTTTTTTTTTTTAAGATTATTTGGACATAAAGGAGATAAAGCTGTTTTACTCAACAAGGGAGACATAAATTGGGGGGTCTCCTACAAAATGTGAAATTCTACTTGATCCTCAGGAGGCAGGCAGATTCTTTCTGGAGGAAGATGGCAGTTGGAACACAAAGCATATTTACAAGGAAACACACAGACTCTGGGGTCTTTCTGGGAAGTGCTTCTCTGAGATTTACCAGGTGACACAACATACTCCCCCAGTGGCTCTCTGAGACCCCTCCCCTTCTGTGACTCCCATCCTAGCACCTGCCTTGGTCTTTCCCTCCTAGACTGGGGGGCACAGCATCAAAGCCAGCTATGGGGCAGTTGCCTGCTTGGTCCATCCATCCTGTCATCCACCCCCAGGTACACACAGAGGGACACACATATACACAGACAGACACACACACACACAAAGATACATGCAGATGTACAAAGATACATACACATACAGAGACACACACAGACATTGGCACAGAGACAAAGACACACATACACAGACACACATACACACACACACACTGCAATCTGGCCACACTGAAACCCTGTCCCACCATTTGCAGACGCTCCGTGCCCACACCCACTTCCTCCCTATGCCTCTGCAGTTCCCTGCACTTGGGATCCCCCTCCCTTCCCTCTCTGCCTGGCACACATTTCTTCATGCTTCAAGGCCAGACTCCAATGTGAGCCCCTTTCTGTTGGTGTCATTGGCTTCTGATGCTCACCATGCCACCCCACGCCTTCATGGATGTCCACGGGGAGAGATGCACGCTTCCTCCAATGAGCTTATGACGTGCTGGGCAATGTGCGAAGGCTGTTTCCCCAAGTTTTCTTCACATCTAGATGAGTTTAGGAAACGATGTCCTTTCCCAGTGCCCTGAGGAGACTACAGAGGACATGGAGCCACACAGGGCATAGCAGGTTCCTGCAGCCGCAGGCCTCTCCACTTCCCCATGCTTCCAGGACTGAGGGGATCTGTAACTCCTAGAGATGAATGTGTAAAGGCCCATTGGCTTTGATTTCACAAGAACCCTAACCTAGGGGCAAAGTCTGCCCAGGTTCTCATGGGATAGATGGGAACTGTGGCTTACAGGGGCTGAATCCTTTGGCAAATGCTGCAGAGCTCAGAAAGTAGAGCCTGGTCTTGCCTGGGTCTATGGGCAGTGAGCCTCCCAACAGAGTGTTTTGGGCATTGTCATATGGTTCTTAGATCTGAGCCTCTCTGTCCCATAGATTTCAGGGAAAAGACAATCCCTCCATCTTAGATGCCTCCATCTTCCATTCTCCATAGCACTTCCTGGTATGTACTAGATGTCTTTGTCTAATTATTTCAATAATGAGTTGAGAATCTCAACTTCAACCAGCTTAAAAGTAAAGAAAAACTTTTTCTGGCTCACTGTATATAAGAAGTGAAGATGGTTCAGATAGACATGGATCCAAATATTCACATAATCTGCCTGTCTCTGTCTCTGTGTGTGTGTGTGTGTGCGTGCGTGTGTGTGTGTGTGTGTGTAGCTCTGTCTCTCTCCCTGTCTCTGTGCCTCTCTGTAGTTCTGTGTGTAGCTCTGCGTGCGTGTGTGTGTGTGTGTGTGTGTGTCGGTAGTTCTATCTTTCTCCACATTGTGTGTGTGTGTCTCTTTCTCTTTGTGTGTGTGTGTGTGTAGCTCTGTGTGTGTATGTGTTTGTAGCTCTGGCTCTGGGCATGTGTGTGTGTGTGTCTGTAGCTCTCTCTCCACATCTCTCTGTGTTTGTATCTCTCTGTCTGTCTCTCTTCTGTGCACTTTCCATTATCTAGTTTCATTCTCAAGCATATTCCTTCTGTTTGCAAAAGAAAAGAACCTGACCTTTATCTCCTTAGCACTCACGTGAACTCTGAAGGGATCTCTCATTGCCCACCCCTGGTACAATCACTGAGTCTGTCACATGGCAGACAGCCGCCCAGAAACCCACAGAGTAGAGGAGGGCAGTTCTCAACAGGAAAGGGGCTTCTACTGGCCACAAAGAAAGACGGATACAACTTGCATGCCTGCACTTCAGGAGTTACTCATTAGACAGGAACTAATCCAGATCATAAACTACAAAAACAATTCACAGCCATTAGCCAGTTGGCTATATTATCGAGAAAGATTTCCTTGGGGCTGGGTACCATTTAACTAATTCAAGAAGGTCTCTCAAACTCATGAGACACTCTGTTGGAGGATCAGTAAGTACTCTAGTCGCCTGAAGGAGCAGGTTTGTGGTGGAAGAAGTAGAAGGAAGATTGCAAAGTTGAAGAGAGGTCTTAACTGCAAAGCTGAAGAGTTTATCCCACTGGTCAAAGATGACAATTCACCTGGGTCACTTTCCCCTCCAGTGCCCCGGAAGGCTGCTTGACACTCCTGCAAGCCTGAATACAGCCTCAGAGGCCATTTCAACCCCAGCCTCCAGAATGCCAGCATAAGGAACAACCTGTCCGCTGGTTCTGCTGTAGATGGGGGAAGAGCTTTTGATCATCGTTCTTAAACAGAAGAGTGAGTGAACTTATCTCTTACAGCATCCTCAAGCTTTAAGCAAGAAATTAAACATGCATCAGGAGTAGAACTTCCATGGAAGGCTTTCCTTTCCTTCACGTTTTGTTCAGGTTTAATAATCCTGGAGAAAAAGAAGAACCAGTACCATCTACAGTCCCAGCGTTGGATGTCTCCCCCTGGTCTGAGAAAGGATTTCTCTCCAACCAACCAACCCTACAGTTCAGATGGAAAGTGAAGCAATGGCACAGAGACAGGGCTGGACAATTAGGGTAGAAGGAAACTTCATGTCATTATGACTCTTTTTAGGGTGCTTGAAGCTGAGAAATATTCACCTAACAGAACTCCCTTTGTTCTTCCAGCAGACTGGTGATACAGTTTTCCCTATTTTACACCAAGGAAACTGAGACTTAAGCTATTAAGCAATTTTCCTCCAAGATATCTAGATAATGAGGATAATGATGATACTGATAATAACTATCAGCAACATGGCACTTCTCCATTCCAAGCACCGCTGTAAAAACGTGTCTCACTTCATTTTTACAACAATCCAGCTATGATCCCCTTTCATTTAGAAAGGAGAATACAGAAACAAATGCACAGAGAGGGTAAAAAAAAACTTGCTAGGCAAGTTCCTTTGACCTGAAAATCAGATTCCTCATCTGTAAATGGGAGAGAACTGTGTCCACTCACAGGGTTGCGTTATGCTTAAGTAAGATCTGTACAAAGTATTTAGCACATGTGCCTGACACACAATGAAATGAAAGAATTCAATAAAGATCACTTCTGTTATTTTTATTAAAATGAAGTAATGTGTCATACATTGAAAAACTTCTCTCTCTTTTTTCCTTTCTTTCCCTCTCATTCTTTACATTAGAAAAAAAAAAACTTTAGAATCATTTTACATTTTCAGAAAAATTGCAAAGAATATTTCCTGCCCCACAGTTGCCCAGGGTCCCCTCTTACATTACTGTGGTACATTTACAACAACTAATGAACCAATGTTGATAACTCGTTATTAAACTCCATACTTTCTTCAGACTGTGTTAGTTTATACCTAACGTCCTTTTCATTATTAATGGACTATAATTTTTGCAGCAGTTTTATGTTCACAGTGACATTGAGCAGAAAGCACAGACTGTTCCCTGTGTCCCATACCCCCACCCAGGCACAGCCTCCCCTACTGTGAATATCCACTCCAGATGGGAGACTTGTTGCCATCAATCAACCTACACTAACACATTATGACCACCAAAAGTCTTGGTTTCGAGTCTTGGTGTTGAACATTCTGTGGGTTTTGAGAAATGTATAATGACATGTATCCACCATGATAGTACCAAACAGAATACTGTCACTGCCCTAAAACCCTCTGTTTGCTTATTCACTCCTTTCTTCCCCCTAGCTCCTGGCAACCACTTCTCTTTTTACAGTTTTGTCCTTTCTAGAATGTCAGATAGTTGGAATCATACAATGTGTAGCCTTTTCAGAGTGGCTTCTTTAATTTAGCATTTAAGGACTCTTCATATCTTTTCATGACTTGATAGCTCATTTTCTAAAAATCACTGAATAATAGTATATTACTGGATAATATTATTAGATACTATTATGAATAGTTTCCACTATTATTGGATAGTTTTATTAATAGTATTATATAGGTGTACCACAGTTTGTTTGCTTTCAAATTTTGGCAATTATGAGTCAAATTACTAGAAAACTGTATTTACAAGATTTTACATGGACATAAGTTTTCAATTCATTTATAAAAAATGCCAAAAAGCAAAGCATGATTGCTGGATCATATGATAAGAATAACTTTAGTTTTTAGGAAGCGTCCAAAGCGTCTTGCAAAGTGGCTGTACAATTTTGCATTCCCACTCAGTATAAATGAGAGTTCCTGCTGTACCACACCTTTGTCAGCATTTAGTGTTGTTGGTGTTTTGGGTTTTGGCCATTCAAATAGGTATATGGTGGTATCTCATTTTCATTTTAATTAACAATTCCCTAATGACATGTGATGTTGAGCACCTTTGCTTAAGCTTATTTGCCATCTGCATATCTTCTCTGGTGAGATGCCTGTTCAGATATTTTGTCGATTTTTTTATTACGTTTTTTTTCGCATTGTTGAGTTTTAGGAGTTATTTGCATAATTTTATTACCAGCCCTTTAATAGATATGTTTTTTACAAGGATTTTACTCTGCCTGTGATTTATCTTTTCATTCTCTTAGTGTCTTTCATAGAGCAGAAGTTTTTAATTTTAATGAAGTCTAATTACCAATTTTTTCTTTCATGGATCATGCTGTTGTATTGAAAAATCTCGTCACCAAACCCAAGGTCACCTTGATTTCTTCCTATGTTATCTTCCAGGAGTTTTATAATTTTGCATTTTACATTGAGGTCTATGATCCATCTTGAGTATGATTCCATTTTAACTTCTCTTTGAGCAGTTGCCCTGAGTGAAGTGATACACGTTCACAATTAATAATTGCTCTACATCACTTCATGAGTAATGCAAGTATCTTATAACAAAGTGTTACCAATTCCTCCTGTCTGTCTCTTGTGACATTGCTGTCATTCATTTTACTTATCCATATGTGCTAGTATCACCCAGTACATTGGTACTATTGCTGCTTCAAACTGACAGTTATCCTTTAGGTTGATTAGGAATAGGAAATAGAAAAACTTTTATTTTGCCTTCATCTATTCCTTCTCTGTCACTCTTATTTTCTTTATGTAGATCCAAGTTACTGAACTATATGATTTTTCTTCTCCCTGCAGAATATATTTTAACATTTGTCGCAAGAGAGTTCTGCTAATAATGAATTTCCTGTCTTTGTTTAAGAAATTCTTTGTTCCTCCTTTCTTTTTTTCAGAATTATTTCATTGAATATAGAATTCTAGATTAGTGGGTTTTTCTTTCAACAGTTTATTTATTTATTTATTTATTTATTTATTTATTTATTTGTTAGATGGAGTCTCACACTGTCACCCAGGCTGGAGTGCAGTGGCACGATCTCGGCTCACTGCAACCTCCACCTCCCCCGTTCAAGCGATTCTCCTGTCTCAGCCTCCCGAGTAGCTGAGATTACAGGCACCTGCCACCAGGCCTGGCTAATTATTTTGTATTTTTAGTAGAGATGGGGTTTTACTATGTTGGTCAGGCTGGTCTCGAACTCCTGACTTCGTGATCCGCCCGCCTCAGCCTCCCAAAGTGCTGGGATTACAGGCTGAGCTACCGTACCCGGCCTCTTTCAACACTTTAAATATGTCATTGTACTCTCTTCTACCTGGCACGCTTTCTTATAAGATGTCTGATGTAAATCTTATCCTCACTTCTCCTATACATGAGGTGCTTTTTTCCCCTGACTTCTTTCAAGATTTTCTCTACGTCTCTGCCTTTCTGCAGTCTGAATATGATATACGTAGGTGTAGACTTTTTGATATTGTCTGAGCTTTCCGGATCTGTAGTTTGATGTCTGTCATTAATTTTGGAAAGTTCTTGGACATTATTACTTTACATATATTTTCCACTCTACTCTCTTTCTTTGCCTTCTTGCATTTCCACTACGCAGAAGTTATACCTCTCGTCACTGCTTCACATTCTCTTGTAGCCGTAGCTGCTGACAGTTCAGATTCCTCTAGTGTCATTCTTTTTGTCTTCCCTCTCGACTTTGGCCTTCCCTGTATGCTCTTCCTCAGACAAAGTGCCTTGCAGTTATTTCGGCTACAATCCACCATGATACTGCATCCTTGTTGGTGGAGTCACCAGATATCAGGGAGAGAGAGCATCTTGCCGTCTTCAGATTAAAACTCAGACTTCTCTTGTGCCTGGATCTTGGGATCATGACCTTCAGAAGTATTTCTTCCATGACATAAATTTCCCCCATGCCCCTTGGCATCCCTCCCTGGCCACAGCATTCCAAATCGATTTCCTTGAAGCCCTGTTCTCTGATGAGGACTATGAATTTTCTTCCCCTCAGGAGGGACTGGAAAGTCAATGGGATCTGGAGTTGGGAGGAATTTCCTCCTTCCAGCTAGAATAAGTTTCCATCAAAGCTATTTTTAGGAGAGCTGCATTTCTTTATTAAGTAGGCTCTGAGCTTATTTCACCATAGTTACTCTCCCTTTCCACTGCCAGAGCCTCAAGGAGGTTTTTCTCAGCTTCCCCATCATGAGAACTTGATGTGGCTCCTAGAGGGAAGGCACATTGAACGTTTGGAGACCTCTACCAGTTTCCCACTCTCACACTGGTCCTGCATTTCAGGCAATTCATTTAAATTACTATTTAGATATTCCCCAGTTTATGGCATTAGTAGCTTCCCTCTAGATAAGCAAATCTCTGGATGCACCTGTCTCTCTACTGTGTTAAGTTGGTGGCTTGTTCTGCAATCACACTTCTCTGATGATTCCAGGAAAAGTCATTGATTTTCAATTTGTCCAGCTTTTCTTTTGAAGATGGGAATGATGGCTTCTAAGCTGTTTACATGCTTGGGCTAAAACTCAAAGTCCCTACTTAATGTTTTATATTTTCAAAATGTGCTTTTTTTATTTTAATGGATTCTATTGGACATTCCTTATCCACAGAAATCTTCTTAAGTCTTATTTTGTTGTATTTTGTGATCACTGTGACTCTGAAAGTTCTCTTTTTTTTTTTTTTTTTTTGACAGAGTTTCACTCTTGTTGCCCAGGCTGGAGTGCAATGGTACAATATTGGCTCACTGCAACCTCTGTCTTCTGGGTTCAGGCAATTATCCTGCTTCAGCCTCCCACGTAGCTGGGATTACAGGCATGTGCCACCATGCCTGGCTAATTTTTGTATTTTCAGTAGAGACAGGGTTTTACCATGTTGGTCAGGCTGGTCTCAAACTCCTGACCTCAGGTGATCCACCCACTTCGGCCTCCCAAAGTGCTGGGATTACAGGGTGAGCCAGCATAGCCAGCTGACTCTGAAAGTTCTAAGCAGCAGACTATTCCTAGCTCTGCAAAGAAATAACCACAGAGCTGTTGTCCTCTAACTAGACCACATACCTCTTGTTTCCTGGCCTTGAATTCTTCTACACTGCTGCCCACTCCCTTTTGGAACCCACAGAGCACTTACATGCAATATGCATCCTGGAAGTAAAAGAGAGTAGCAACCAGGCAACCATCTTTGACTAGCAGAAGGAAAGAAGCTGATGGATAAATGTGTTTCCCTTTCATCTCCCAGGGACACAAGGATTTCAAAAGGCCCTCAGAAGATCCTGGTAAGACCAAACTCCCACCCCCGGCAGCAGTGACCAGTTCAACAACTCATTCTTATATCTGCTTCCTGATCTACTCCCAAATTTCTGCTCCCTGAAATCATTTTCCAGATGATTAGCCCATATGAGAACCTTTGTCTTAGGCTTTGCTTTTGAAGAACCCAGGCTAAGACATAAGATTATTTAAAAGAAAAACTTTATAACATGTCTATAAATGGATAAAAACAGCCATGTGCCATTACAAAGATGAATTCTTCCCTTCCATGACTTTCCAAAACTTCTTTGCCTGTAAATATCTATTCCTCTTAGCGCATTCTTCCCATCCTTCTGCATTTTGATAGCACATTATCAGTTGCATAAAATTATGTGTTCTTACCCACCTCCCTCTATATTTTCAGAAATTTAGAAGATAAGAAAAGAAAAGAAAACGATGCCATTAAGGACTATTCTTTACACTCTTACGTTAACAAAAGATTAGCAAGAGTTAGGAAAGCAGTACTCAAAGTGTGGTTTAAGGACTGACTACTGGCCTACAAACTGCTTTTTTCGTTTACAAAACACTTAATAAACTTGCTCCAATTGTAAGTCAACTAAATCACTACATACAATATTATGACTGACTTTAAAAACAAATTTATGACTAACTTCTTCAGTAAAGAAAGCAAGGCATTGATTTACATTGCTCTGTCAGACTCTTGATCTCATGAAGTACTGTCTCTTTGAGTAACACTGGATTACAGGATTAAAGAGTTATCAAAGACTAACAGTGGATATTTCTTAGTATGCACTCAGTTCTAAGCACTCTTTCATGGGCTTTACTGATATTACCTCATTTAATCTTCGAAAAAAACCTTGCATATGAGGTAGGTTATATTACTATTCTCACTTTATAGGTAGAGAGACTGAAGCACAGGGAAGTTTAATAATTTTCCCAACATTACACAGCTAGTAAGTGGCAGTGGCAGCCTCCCAGGTGACCGGCCCCAGTGGACTTTGTCTCTTGGTATTTACTCCCTTGTGCAGTCAGCTCCCATAGTGTATTTGTGACCTAAGCACATGGAAGTGATATTGTGTGACTTTCAAGGATAGATCGTAACAGATATTATTCCTTTTGCCTTACTCTCTGGCATCAGCTGCTTCAAAGAAGTCGGCTTCAATGTCATGAAAACATTCACGCAGCACTATGGAAAGGCAAGAAACTGAGGCCTCTGTCAGCAGCCAGCACCAGCTTGCAAGCCATGGGAGGGGGCCTTCTTGGAAGAAAAGCCTCCTGCTCACTCAAGTCTTCAGATGACTCGGGCTCTGGCTAACATCATGACTATAATCTCATGAGAAATGCTGAGTCAGAACCACTAAGCTTAGACACTTCTCGATTCCTGACCCACATGATCTGTGCAAGACAATAAGTTTTTATTGGTGTTTTTCCATCTCTAAGTTTGGGGCTAGTTTCATATCCAACAATAGATAACTAACATAGTAGTAGAAAGTCTGGCTCCAGAGCCTGTTTTGTTAATTGCTACGTGTACTATCTCTCAACTGAGAGTTTCTCTTGGGTATACAAAGAAGGATTAAAAGAGAATTGAAGGTGGAGAAGGAAATGACTTCCTTTGTATGTGATGTTATTTGATGCCAATATTGTGTACCAGCTACCCAGCTGCCATCGTCTCCACTAACACCAGCAGCATGCATTCAAAACTCTAAGAGCACAGAAGTAGACAAGAGAGTATG
The DNA here is from genome assembly GCF_003255815.1 of Theropithecus gelada. Lineage (NCBI taxonomy): Eukaryota > Metazoa > Chordata > Mammalia > Primates > Cercopithecidae > Theropithecus > Theropithecus gelada. The sequence continues at coordinate 15,196,524 of NC_037672.1, read as the reverse complement.
GGATTTGAAGGAAGATATGCCTGGAATTGAATCCCAGTTCAGTTCCTTTGCTCATTTGGGGCATACCAAAAAAGAAGCCATCATCAAGCCTGTAATCCCAGCACTTTGGGAGGCCGAGACGGGTGGATCACGAGGTCAGGAGATCGAGACCATCCTGGCTAACACGGTGAAACCCCATCTCTACTAAAAAATACAAAAAACTAGCTGGGCAAGGTGGCGGACGCCTGTAGTCCCAGCTACTTGGGAGGCTGAGGCAGGAGAATGGCGTGAACCCGGGAGGCGGAGCTTGCAGTGAGCTGAGATCCAGCCACTGCACTCCAGCCTGGGCGACAGAGTGAGACTCCGTCTCAAAAAAAAACAAAAGAAGCCATCATAACCAGGGAGAAAAACAACTTGTAAAGCCCAGCCTCTCTGAGCACAGCTGAGAGCTGGCTATATATATTTATTTGGGATGTATGGAGTTCAGGGATTCATGGAATTTCTCAGAAGTGAGGGTATTTACAGATTGGATAATATTTAGCTGTATGCCTGTGTGACAGTCTTGCTGATTGGATGACTTTCAGCAGTGATTGTGCTGATGCAAAATAGCTAATGACCAATTAGGATAAGTTTAAAACCATGTCCGGCAATTGTTGCAAGGCCAAAGAACAATGAGCCCTTTCCTAAGAAGACAGGAACTTTCTGTTCTTCCTTAAGCCATTTCCCTTCAACGTTCTTATCTGTAAAATGGGGAGAATACAGATATTGTGACAACAACTGTTTATTAAGGGCCTACTATGATACTTGCCACACGCTAATCAACTCAACCATTGTATGGCAGCAGTTACCATAAACCATAAGTACACAAATGTATGTGGCTGTACTCCAATAAAACTTTATTTACAAAAATAGGCAGCAGGCAGGATGTGGCCAGTGAGCAGTAGTCTGCCAGCTCTGCTCCAGGTTATCTTTAGTACCAGCTGTGGCCTGCTCTTCTGCCTCTCCTAGCTTCTAGCTCTGCTGTCCCTTCTATCTGTATTACACTTTCCCCTCTCCTAAAATGCTTTTCTTCTACTGAACTGTTAGCTTTCAGTAAAGAATTACCTCATCGGGAGAAAGTGCTGTCCACACCTTCAGACTATTACAGGCCCCCCCGCTGTGTGCTCCCAAATGCATTTCCTCTTTCGCCACCTTCATCTCACTTTGTTATAATTATTTATTTCCATGTCTTTCTTCCCTGCTAAACTGTGAGCTCTGTGAAAGCGGGGATTGTTTGTCTCCCGTGCCATTTGATCACAGGGCTTAGCACAATTCCTGACACGTAGTAGGTGTTTGGTAAATACAAGGGAAAAGAATGAATAAGTACAATTTTACAGAGAACACCTAAGACAAACTTCGGCTACTGTACACTTGTGTCTACCTATTTTACAATTTTTCCTAAAACCACCTTGTTCCCAAGAAATGGATTCTTCACTTATACATATTTTCAAGCTCACAGGCAATTTTGCCTCTATTTTACAGCGTAAGGATTTTGAAACGAGGAAACTTCAGTGAAATCCATGTTTAAGGCACTTTTATTCTCATGCCACTATTTCCCTGCAATGGTGACCTTTAAATTCAGCCTGAGTATAAGTGGGGTTGTCAGAACATCAGGTTACATTATGCTATTCAGCTATTTGTGCCTTTTAAAGACGACGTAAGTTCCAACATAGACTGCACAGCGGGAAAGTTACCCTGATGATATTCTGGAAACTGCCGCAGCCAGGATCACATCCGGAAGTGGGTCAGTAGTCAGGAAGGCTCATGCTTCTTGGAAGTCACTTTCACTGGAAACAGGCCCACATTTATCCTTCCAGAAAATAAGTAACCTGTGGCTCGTGCATGGCCTTTCTTCTTCAAGCAGATTGGAGAGAGGATTGGGTTTGAAAGAAAAGAATGGAAATGTGCCTTCACCACTTATTTTGATCCTTCAGGGGTGGTGTGTGGAGCTGTGTGCTTGGATCTGCAGTGAATGGTGTAGTCACTGATTGTTCCACCTAATCTGGGGCTCAGAGGACTCCGGGCTGGTACTGGTTCTCCACAATTCCTCCTAGATGTAAACCAGCCCCTGACCTTTTTTGCAGCTGTTTGACTAGCTGAGCCCATTTCAAAGCTGATAAACAGCTTTGATAAATAGGTTGAACTAAACAGCTCCCAGAGACACTTCTAGCTCTGGTCATGCAGTTGATTTCTTCAGGATGCTTTCAGAGACACAGCTATCAGGGCAAGAAGCATGGGGCATGGGGTGAAAGGAGGAGGGAGAGGGGATCCAGCTTCGAATGGTAAGGCAGGGCTTCTCCACTTTTTGTTGCATTGCCATGAAACAAAGACCTCTCGCTGTGCTCCCAGCCCCATAGAATGTGCTGTAAGCTCATGTCTGAGAAGAAAGATCCAAAGGAGATGCACAGACACATAGAAATCATAAATAATAATAATAATAATAATTAAACCTAATACAATGCCTAACTTGCTCCTTAGAAAACTGCCATGTGGCACTAGACAAAAGACACCTTCCTGGGCTTTACCCCAACAAAGGCCAGTTTAAATGACAATGGACCTGCACACTTTAATAGTTTTTAAAGCCCATTTCCCAAAGACAGGCAGGATAATCTAGTAACAGTGAGAAACATCATCAGGCACTAAGTTCTAGGCACTGTTCTGATTGCTGTAAAGGTATTAGGTAGAGTCATATACAGCTGCTGTTTTTCTGGGCCCAAAATGCATAAACACCAGCAATTTTATATTTCCATCTAAGATTAACTCTTTTGGTTTTAACAGCAATCTAAATACTGTTGTTGTCTTTTGTTATGAGCTCTAGATGAGTTTTTAACTCAGCTGTGCTACTTTGGTCAAATGTGCCTTTGCTTTCTCCCATGTAAAATGAGATTAATAATACTGCTTGTTTCATAGGTTTATCACAAGGACCAAATGAGTGAATAAATGTAACAGTGCCTGACACATAAGTGCTAAATAAATATCGGTCATTGTCATCAGCTTTACATAAAGTGATGTTAAGGTCTCCTTCATTCTAGAAATACTTTGTGCAGTAGCATTTCATGTTTTTTTCCTGCCATGCACTTATTTCTTCTTCTAAAATAGCATCCCAATTTCCCTTTGAGGGAACTCGTGCCCTCAGCTGACTATCAGCTAAGGATCCTTGCCTCCCCTTGCTATGGCGTATACATGTGCTCGGAGCTGGGTTAGCCAGCCTCTCTCCTGTGTCCTGTATTTTCCAAAGTCACATTATTGTGCTTTTCTTGTGATTCTGAAGCTCTTCTGTGTCCTTCCAGTAAATTCCTTTTTTATTGCCCATGAACAATGGGCACGTGGAGGAAATATGGAAGGTAATTTAGCAGATTGTTAGCAAGTTAAGTTAGCAAGATAAGTGGTTTCTATTGTTGCAAATAAAGATCTTTAAAATATATATCATTGGAAAAAGACATTGTAATGTTCTTTTTATGAATAATGAAACTAGCTAACATTTACTGATTCTCTGTCTAGACTTTTACTATGTGGTTATGTTTAACACACTTCTGCGACAGTAGGCATCATTAACCCCATTTTGCAGAGAAGAAAATTGAAGATTTAGATTCCCTGCCAGCTTTTTCTGCTTGTGTGTCCTTGAACAAGTCTCTGAACATCTCCAAGGTCCTGATATGTGAAGTGGGGTTGGTGACATTTCCCACCCACAGGGTGGTTTTGAGAATCAAGCAAGATGATGAAAGTATAAAAGCTCTTTGTAATATATATATAGTTACATGCCATATACGAGTAAGATTGCATTATGATTTTCTTTGACGAAAGGACACATTTTAACTCCTATGTCTTGGTGCCTAATTTAAGTCATTTGTTGTTCCTTCTGCATAATAATAATAACAAATAAATACTGCATGTTTCAAAGTGAAAGCCCTAGCTCACACACACCCCAGACTGAGATTCTTTTTCTTGGAAGCAACATTACACCTATGTGGATTTCCTGGCCGCTTTATTTTCTTGCCAGGCTAATCACGGCTGAAGCTTATGTTCTTTGCTTTTCTGATCAAACATAGAGCACTTCTCTCTCTTGTCCCTTTATTTCCCTCCTGTCTTTCCCAATCTCAAAGCTCCCCAAGGACCAATAAATTCCAGCAATGACTACACACAGCCCTTCTAAGGGTTTTCAGTATATTAGAAATACGATCCAACTTCCTGTATTAAAAACAGAATTTAAATGAAGGTTTTCCAAAGTCTACTGAGGATTAGATAAAGAGTAAGCAGGAATCATTAAAATTAGGAATATTCTTTTCAAATGCCAGGGTTTTTAATAGACAAATAATGTATGGGATCAGGCTGCAGTATATTAGCAAAAGATAAAGAAAAACGAATGAAAGATACACATATTTCACTGTGAAAACCAGATGAATAGTCTCATTGGCCCACAGTGCCATCTTGTGGATCATTTTTAAACAGGGCTTCGTTTTCAGTTGTGATTGCATTTGTTTGCTCCTAATCATGTAAAGCATCCACTAAAGTCTGCAAATGATTTCCAGGCAACCCAAGAGAGCATAGATGATCACACCTGGTAGAACTCATATGTTTATTGATATCTTATCCTACTTAGGCATAGTTGGCCAGTCATTCCATGCTTTAAATAGCTTCTCTTTTTGCCCTCTGTAATAATAGATGTTCATGGTTCTCTCTGGTCGTTTTCTTCTAGCCTTCACCAAATCTACTTTATCTATGTAACTCCTAAGGTATGTTCTTTGCCTTCTCTTTCTAGATGTAGTGGTTATGCTCCTTTTCATAGATTTTGTAACTCGTAGAGAACCAATGGTTACCCATGGTCCATGGACATTCTTTCCAGAAAAAGACACTCAGATGACGGTGCCCCTCCTGGCACACACACTCTGACACACACAGAACACACACTCTTACACACTCACACACACCTGCACTCACATACATGCTCACACATTTCGGCCAACAATTTCAGGGGTTCACAAAGCTCCTGGTTCCATGTTTAGAACTTTTGCTTGACAGTACTTCCTTCAGTGATGTTATGGAATCCTAGACTTGTAACTATCACACCTATGAAGAGGTGTCTCAGATGCCCAGGTTCTTTTCTATATTCAGTCCTTTGTTTCCATCCGCCCCCACTATTTCCGATGTAAACATCCTGCCCTTCCCTACGGCGAACCCTGTAGCCATGTTGCTGTCTCTCAAAGAACGCCTCTGGCCACGTTCAAACTCTGTTCACTCTCCAAGCCCCAGCTCATATGCTACCATCTCTGGGAAGCCAATCCCTAATCAGAGAGAATTAAACTTTCCCTTAGTGATCTCTTAGACTATTTTTTTAAGTTTTCACATTAAATATTTCAGACTTTCTACTGTTTATAACTGCCTGAGTAGATAGGTTCTTAAGCAGCGAAAACATGTCTGGTTTCATTTTGCAGCTGCTATCATAACAAGAGAGGGGCTTACCTTATAACTTGTAGCTTTTCCTTTAAAGTCTTTGAGGTTGGAAGACTTGGTTTAATTTCTCACTTTAGACCTTAATGTGTGACTATGAGCAAGGTAGTTAAGCTTTCCAAGACTCGGTTCTTCATCTGTACACAGGGATCCGATGGCTCCTATATGTGGGGTCTGTGGGAAGATTCAGTAAGTCAAGGTATGTAATGCACTTTGTACATTTCCTAGCACACAACTGGGGTCAAAATATGTTTCTTGAATAATAGGACCCTCAGAAAAGGAAAAGAAGCTGAGGCCACTCTCTCCAAAAAAATGTATTCCCATGATTTTGAAACCGAGGAGTTTGTCTTTTCTTTCTGTGAGAGTGATTAGGATGTCCCTGAATGTTAGAAACTCAGTTAACAGTAGAGAGACAAAGATGAATCAGCAGTTTGCTCTAATAGAGCCAATCTTTGAAACCTTTCCATCAACATTGGGATGGCAACCCAAGTAATTTTTTTAAGTATTATTTTATTTACGCCCGTGTGGCTGGCTTTTCAGTCTGGGCTGATCATTAGCAAGAGTAAACTGTAGCTGGTTTCGGTCTCCTGGCACCAGTGGTTTTCACAGCAAAAGCAAGTTGTCTGTGGTGCAGTAGAAAGAGCAGTGAAGTTGGAGGTAGAGGGTCTGACCCAAAGGATACCCTCGTTTCTCCAAACCACATAGCCCAGAGAATAAATATGGACTTCTGCTGCTCATGGAGGTGCTCATGTCTATTGATATAAATTATTTTATGTCCTTCAGCATGATATTTTGTGCAAAAAAAACTATTTTTATAAGTTTATATTTTTAATAAAAATCTGTTTATTTTACAACTTAAAAAATATTATCTTCCCGGTTTCTGCCATATTGCTTGCCAGCCCCTTCCCCAGAGTGTTGATCCAGCTAACAACAGGCTAGATCGCATTTCCCACACCTCCCACCAGCTGAGATGTGAGCTTACTGTTTCTCCCTCCCCATCCCTGCCATCCTTGTTGAACTAAGTATCCTCCAAAAATATGATTTTCATTAATCTGATAGATGTACTGTGGGGTCATGTTGCCATTTAAGTTGGGCATTTCTATGGTTATGAGAGATGCTGAACTTGTTTCCTAAGCTATTTAAATTTCTCATTCTATGACTTCCCTACTCATGCCCTTTGACGATAGAGTTGGCTTTCCTATATTTTTCTTGTTGGTTTGCAGGAGTACTTTGTATATGCTAGGTATTAATCCCATTTAAAAAATTCTCCTATTTTTTTCATCAGCTTGTAGCTGTATGTTTCACATTGAAGTCTCTAATTATCTAAAAGTTCCTCCCTTGACCAGCCTGGGCAAAAGAGTGAGACGTCATCTCTACTAAAAAGTAGAAAAATTAGCCAGACGTGGTGGCACATGCCTTGGTCCCAGACACTCAGGAAGCTGAGGTGAGAGGGTCGCTTGAACCTGAAGGTGGAGACTACATTGAGCCGTGATCGTGCCACTGCACTCCAGTCTGGGTGACAGTGAAACCCTGTCTGAAAAATAAAAGAAATAAAAGAAAGTTCCTCTCCTTATTTATGGAATGAGAAGAAGATCTCACTTTATTTTTCTCCTTAATACGAGTCTATTTCCCAATATCAACTTCTTAACAATCTGTCCTTGAGCCACTGACTTTTCTTGCCACCTCTATCATATATCAATTCCTAGATATATATGGATCTGCTTCTGAATTTCCTTTTCCATTTCATTGTGATAGTTGAATGTTCCTGTAATAGTACTGTTTTTGTTTCCATGGTTTTGTACTATATCTTCATATCTGCTAAGAAATTCCCTTTCATTTTCTCTTCTTTTTAAAAATTAACTTAGCTATTCATGGACTTTTAGTATTAACCACAAATTTGAGATAAGTCTTAAGTTCATTAAAAAATAATGCCAGTTTATAAACTGAATTAATTTCTAAATTACTATATTTTTTTCTTTTTTTTTTTTTTGAGACGGAGTCTCGCACTGTCTCCCAGGCTGGAGTGCACTAGTGCGATCTCAGCTCACTGCAACCTCCACCTCCTGGGTTCAAGTGATTACCCTGCCTCAGCCTCCTGAGTAGCTGAGATTACAGGCGCCCGCCACAACATCTGGCTAATTTTTTTTTTTTTTTTTTTTTTTTTTTTTTGTAGAGACAGGGTTTCACTATGTTGGCCAGGCTGGTCTCGAATTCCTGACCTCATGATCCACCCACCTCAGACTCCCAAAGTGCTGGGACTACAGGCATGAGCCACTGCGCTAGGCCAAATTAATTTTTAAAGAATTGACTCTATTACAATTTTAGGTCATTCCACCCATGAACCTAATGGCATTTTCATGTATTCAAGTCTTTGTCTATTTCCTTTAATAAAGCTTTAAATTATGATTTGTAAAGCTCTTATATTTTCTTGTTAAGTAAATTCTTAAATATGCTAGAGATTTATTGCTGTTGTAAATGTTATGTTATTTTCCATTATATGTTCTAGTTTGACATTGCTGGTATAGAGAAATACTATTATCACTTGATACAGTCTCTGCAAATATTACTGATATGTCTTATTGTAGTTCATGATGGTTTGAGTTTTGTGTAGATTATCACATCATTTTCAATTATGTAACTCTTCTCATCTCTTCCAGTCTTTAAATTTTATTTTTCTTGGCTGATAGTAGCGCCCAAGACCTCCAAAGCCAAAACCACGTTCACAGTAGCAGTAATAAAGGGTCACATTCTATTTTCCTAATCTTAATGAGAATGATCAAAGATATTACCATTAAAGATCATCTTTAAGGTTTAGGTGTGGATATTTTATCAAGTTTAAGAAATTCCCTGCTAGTCTGAATTTGCTAAGAGGTTTTAACATAAATATATGTTGAATTTTATCAGATATTTTAATTTACTAATCATATAATTATCTTCTTTAGACCATTTATTTGGATAACACCTAATTAATTTTCATTAATATTTCTTGTGTGCTAACAGAAAATGTCATTCAATTAGGATTTTTTTTTTGCTTATATATCTGTTATCAAATTGTCTTCTGCATGAAAGTCGTTCATTCTACTTTTAAAGTGTTTACCCTCAATCACTAAGACCTATACTTGTGTTTATTTTTCTATATGGGTCTCTTAAACTTAGCATTAACTCTATGTTTCTCTAAATAGTACAAAGACCCTAATTATCTTCATTCCTTCTCCTTTTTTTTTTTTTTTTTTTTTGTTTGATAGATTCTACTGTTTGCATTATAGACTTCTCACATCCTAATTTTCAAGTTGGTTATTCTTTGCAAGTGCTTGTTCTGGCCTTTATTACAAATTCTCTTGACTAGTGCTTTGAGATATTTATCATATCTATTTAGATTTTTTAAAAATATGCTCCATTCATTCTGCTGCATCTGGTATAGGTTATTTCTATTTGGTTTTGTTGTTGTTTGTTTAACATTGATTCAGTTGGCCAGTATCTCATGATTCTCCCTGGGAGCTCATATTCCCCTGGGAATATGAATTGCTTCACCATATCATCTCTACCAGGAGAGGCAAAAGTTCAGTCCCTGGTTTCCCTCCCATAAATCTGAGGAGAAAGGACCCTGCCTCAGGACGTTGGGCCTCTGGGATTACTTATTTCTCTCAGTATTGTCCACTTGCCACTTTTACCAGCAACACTGACCTTTGCTAGCACTGCTTTAACAAGGTACCACCAACAGAATGGTTTAAACAGTATATTGTCCCATAGTTCTGGAGGCTAGAAGTCCAAGACCAAGGTGTCAGAAGAGTTGTTTCCTTCTGAGGGATGTGACGAAGAACTGCTTCCAGTTCTCCCCTAGCTTCTGGGGGTTTGCTGGTGTATTAGTTCATTTCCATGCTGCTGATAAAGACATACCCAAGACTGAGCAATTTACATAAGAAAGAGGTTTATTGAACTTACACTGACTGGGGAGGCCTCACAATCATGGTGGAAGGTGAAAAGCATGTCTTACATGGCAGCAGATAAGAGAAAAAGAGCTGTGCAGGGAAATTCCCCTTTTTAAAACCATCAAATCTCATGAGACTTATTCACTATTACAAGACAGCATAGGAAAGATCTGCTCCCATGATTAAATTACCTCCCACAGGGTCCCTTCCATAACACATGGGAATTTAAGATGAGATTTGTGTGGGGACACAGAGCCAAACCATATCATTCTGCCCCTGGCCCTCTCATATCCTCACATTTCAAAACCAATCATGCCTCCCCAACAGTCCCCCAAAATGTTGGCTCATTTCAGCATTAACTCAAAAGTCCATAGTCCAAAATTTCATCCAAGACAAGGCAAGTCCCTTCCTCTTATGAGCCTGTAAAATCAAAATCAAGTTAGTTACTTCCTAGATACAATGGGGGTACAGGCATTCAGTAAATACAGCTGTTCCAAATGGGAGAAATTGGCCAAAACAAAGGGGCTACAGGCCCCATGCAAGTCCAAAATTCAGCAGAGCAGTCAAATCTTAAAGCTCCACATGATCTCCTTTGACTCCATGTCTCACATCTAGGTCATGCTGATGTAAGAGGTGGGTTCCCATGGTCTTAGGCAGCTCCGCCCCTGTGGCTTTGCAGGGTAAAGCCTCCCTCTTCACTGCTTTCGTGGACTGGCATTGAGTGTCTGTGGCTTTTCCAGGTGCACAGTGCAAGCTGTCGTTGTATCTACCATTCTGGGATCTGGAGGATGGTCACCCTCTTCTCACAACTCCACCAGGTAGTGCCAAATTCCCCACACCAGGAATTTATGTGGGGGCTCTGACCCAACATTTCCCTTCCACATTGCACTAGCAGAGGTCCTCCATGAGAGCCCCACCCTCTGCAGCAAACCTCTGCCTGGACATCCAGGTGTTTTCATACATCCTCTGAAAACTAGGCAAAGGTTCCCAAACCTCAATTCTCAGCTTCTGTGCATCTACACCACATGGAAACTGACAAGTCTTGGGGCTTGCACCCTCTGAAGCCACGGCCCGAGCTGTACCTTGGCCCCTTTTAGTCATGGCTGGAGCAGCTGGGATGCAAGGCACCAAGTTCCTAGGCTGCACACAGCATGAAGACCCTGGGCCTAGCCCACAAAATCATTTTTTCCTCCTAGGCCTCCAGACCAGTGATGGGAGGGGCTGCCATGAAGACCTCTGACATGTCCTGGAGACATTTTCCCTAATGTCTTGAGGATTAATATCTGGCTTCTTGTTACTTATGCAAATTTCTGTAGCAGGCTTCACTTGAATTTCTCCTGAGGAAATGGGATTTTCTTCTCTATCACATTGTCAGGATGCAAATTTGCCAAACTTTTATGCTCTGCTTCCTTTATAATACTGAATACCTTTAACAGCACCCAAGACTCCTTTTGAATGCTTTGCCACTTAGAAATTTCTTCTGCCAGATACCCTAAATCATCTCTCTCTAAAGTTCCACAAATATCTAGGGCAGGGGCAAAACACCACTAGTTTCTTTGCTAAAACATGACAAGAGTCACCTTTGCTCCAGTTTCCAACAAGATCTCCATCTGAGATCACCTCAGCTTGGACCTTATAGTTCATATCAATCATCTCCATCTGAGATCACCTCAGCTTGATCTTCATAGTTCATATCACTATCAGCATTTTGATCAATGCCATTCAACAAGTCTTTAGGAAGTTCCAAACTTTCCCATGTTTTCCTGTCTTCTTCTGAGCCCTCCAAACTGTTCCAACCTCTGCCTGTTACCCAGTTCCAAAGTCACTTCCACATTTTCAGGGGTCTTTTCAGCAGCACCCCACTCTACTCATACCATTTTACTGTATTAGTCCGTTTTCATGCTGCAGATAAAGACATACCTGAGACTGGGCAATTTACAAAAGAAAGAGGTTTATTTGACTTACAGTTCCACATGGCTGTGGAGGCCTCACAATCATGGTGGAAGGTGAAAGGCATGTCTCACATGGTGGCAGACAAGAGAAGAGAGCTTGTGTAAGGAAACTCCGCTTTTCAAAAATTATCAGATCTCTCGAGACTTATTCACTATCATGAGAACAGCACAGGAAAGACCTGCCCTCATGATTCAATTACCTCCCACAACTCCCTCCCATAACACATGGGAATTTAAGATGAGATTTGGGTGGGGACAGAGCCAAACCATATCAGCTGGCAATCTTTGACATTTCTAGACTTCTAGCAGTATCACCCCAGTCTCTGCCTTCATATTTACATGGCATTCTCCCTGTGTGTATGTCTGTGTCCAGATTTCCTCTTCTTATAAAGACAACAGCATATGGGATTAAAGGCCCACCCTATTCCAGTATCATTTCATCTTAACTAATTACATCTACAGTGACCCTATTTCCAAATAAGGTCACATTCTTAGGTACTGGGGCTTAAGACTTCAACATATAAATGTTGATGCCTTTATTAAAAAATATACAGTTTGAAAGACACAATTCAATCCATAAGAGCCTTCTAAGTACCTCCCTGGACCTCTGCCCTGGGTGCTGCAATTTTATAATCTAATTGTCTAATCCTTGTTCTGTAGGGAAGAACGGAGAGGTTTGTCCTCAGCTTTTATTTTCTTCCCACCCCAGTTGCATGTATCATTTATCTGTGGTCTATAGAAAGGGCTAAGCTTATGATACTGTTTTTCTGATTTATGATGGCAGAAAACATGAGAGAGAGAAACAAACACAACAAAAGAGCTTCCTCCGTGTGCAGTTCCTGCCTTCTTCCATTCTGAGCTGCCATTTTTCCTCTATGTTGTGACCCAACCGTTGTTTTATCTCTGGGAGTTTTTCACAGTTTTTATTCACAATCCAGCTCCACCACCTTCTCTCTTGCTTCTGTGGCATTTCAAAAAATTCTTTCACAGGCAGGAGACTTAGTCCATGTGAATTTGATATCTAGTTGGAAACAACCTTTGCCTGAAGTTGTTTTCTAGATACCAGTATGCAGGAAAACCCTTAGTTTATCAGCTATTTCTGATTTAGGGAATAAAAAAATATGTGTTTTTATAATTCCTACAATGGAGGCAAATGGGTAGGTAATTAAAGCCAAAAGCGAAGTTTTAAAATATATTTTAAAGTTAAAGATTTTTGCTCAAGAAACAGTAAGCAACTGTATAAAAGTTAGGACATTGATAAATGATTCTTTTCCAGACATGGATTATTCTTGAAAACAAGAGGATGCTTGTTAAAGTGCCATAGATATATTCATTTTTCTTTTCAGCATTCTTTGCTTAATACTTTGCTATGGTTCTTCCTGTCAACTTAAGAATAATGAGATCTGTAAGTTTGGAAAGGACACTTTATTTCTTATGGAGGATTACAGCCTCTAAGGTGACCATTCTGACAGACTGAGAGTGTAGCCCCCAGTCCAAGCCTAGAATCAGGCACTTGGAGAGAGGGAAGAGTGAGACAGGAATTTAAGCTGAACAAGTTGGTCAAGTATACGTATTCAACAGATTACAGGAGGAGCTATGAATATTCATGAAGGTGGTCCTAACTCATGTGTACTGAATAAAATGTACAATCTATGTTCGCTATGGGATGGAGACTTAACTTTAAGTGTATTATGCAGGTCTTTACAGGACACAAAAGCATTTGAGTGTGCAGCCCCTGTAAACTGGTCAGAACCGGTTCATGATCAGTAGACTCTTACCAGGAGAAAGTGATTGAAATCAGTCTCTTGTCCAATCAAAGCTATAGTTGTGGCTTGTGGAACAGGAGAACCAGTCAGTATCTCGTGGTAGTTGAGCTGCAAATCTTAATATTGCTTATCTTGAAGTCAGTGCTTGCTTCACTTCTACAGAAAAATAAAAACCTGAGGCAGTTAGAACATAGTTTATTCGTGGCCAGCTGTGATGGCTCGTGCCTGTAGTCCCAGCACTTTCGGAGGCCGAGGCGGGGGGATTGCTTGAGCCCAGGAGCTCGAGATCAGCCTGGACAACATGGCAAAACCCCGTCTCTACTAAAAATAAAAATACGTAAATAGATAAAATTTAAAATAAAAAAATAAAAAAATGTTAAGCATTTTTTTAAAAAAGAACATAGTTTAGTCTCTTAAGTGTAGGGGCCTAGGTCTTGCATGGCATGGTCTTAGGTTTACAGTTTGGGATCATATTGCCACAGAGTCCATTCTGTCAGTCTTATGATCTCTATTTTAACATCAATGCTGATCAGTTGTGTCTAAACCCAAAAGGAAGAGGGTATAATGAGGTGTATATGATTTCCTGTCCCATCATGGCCAGGAACTCAGTTTTTACAGTTTCTCTGGGGTACCCTTGGCCAAGGGGGGGCTGTATGCAGTCAGTTGAGGGGAGTTAGGATTTTCTTTTAGTTCACATTTCTCATGCTGTAATGCACTTTTACTAGCTGAATGTGTTGGAAGAAACCATGGGATGAGAGTCGAAATGCCCAGGGGCTTGACTTGACACTGAGCAGGTCCACTGAGCTTCAGTTTTCTTCTGTCAAATAAGGGGCTAGAGCCCACATTCTGTCCACATTCTTACCACAATTAACATTCCATGAAATAGCATTTGCTTGTCACGGAGTGAAGATCAGTGTGCATTGTACTTTTGTTAGTTTGAGAACTTGAAGGGGCTAAACCTCCAAGAAATTTTGTACATATTTTATTTTGTATTGATTTATCTCACAGATGGATGATATAACTTATTTGCAGTAATTCTGAAGTTAATTTTATAAATCTGATGGTAAAATGAGATTTATAAATATACAATTTGACCCTAATGTCTACATTTCTAAATGGATAGAAAATGAACACATTCTAAAAACACCCAAAACAAAGCCATATAATATGCAAAGTAGACAAACGTTCCTTTGATTTAAAGAATGTACTTCAAAAAATGAATTTACTTCTCAAGTCTATCCTTGATGGTCATGACCTTGGGAGTCTTGAGGAGTACTGGCCAGAAATCCTGTAGAATGTCCTGTAATTTGAGTTTGTCTGACGTTTTTCTTGCAATTATCCTGGGATTATTGGCTTTTTGCAAAAACCTTACTGATGTGAATTGCATCACATCAGATTAGGTGATACATGATATTTGCATGATACCACTATACTATATTAACTTTGATTACCTGACTAAAACGGTGTTTTCCAGGTTTCTCCACTGCAAAGGTACTGTTTTTCCTTGTCCCTGTGTTATTCTTTGGAAGGAGTCATTAAATATAGTCCACTTTCAGTGACAAGAAGTGGGGGAATTAAACTCCAACTCTGAATGGAGTGGGAGACCACTACATATGTCATTTGAAATTCTCCTATATTGCTTGACTTTTTGATACATATGTTCTATTTTGCTTTGTTTTAGCCATATATCAATGGTGCGGTACAGTTGGCTCATAGCTTGAAAGAGCCTACTGTTAAATTTTCAGAAACTTTGCATACTGGTTGACATCATGTTGGTAGCCTAAAATCAACTATGGTGGGAGTGTTTATACCATAGATATTGGCAAACACTACAAATTCGGACTTTTTTTCCTAGGGAGCTGGCTGTAAAAGTTATCAGCATACCCCTGTATTGCACATAGGCCAAATAAACACACCAAAATATTAAATACCAAAAAAGCAAAGGAAGATAGTAAATAGATATCACCATGGGCCCTTTATTTCTTTCCTGATTGAAACAGAAAAAGAAATCAGAAGATGTCCGTGCCCTGCCACCTCACTTCTACATCAGACACTACGCCATTGACAATGAAGAGGCTCAGCCACAAGTCTAGACAAGCTCTCAGCTGTTTGACCCCATCAATGGAGCCATACCATCTACACCATCTCTGGAGCCATAACATTCTTCAGACTCCCAGCTGATAAACTTTTAATATCTATATTGCTTTGTATTACCCTGAATGCAAATGTGAGGTTTCTGGATCAAATCAGTAATTACTACTTATTTATAGCAATAACTGCATCCGTTCCTCATGCCTCAATTCTTTCCCCTTCAGGAGTGGCACAATGAGAGCCATACATGACTACACAAAGGAGTTTCTTGTATCACGGGAGAGGAACCCCAGAAACATGAATCTGCAAGCCTATGTACAAGTTGCCCTCTCCACTTCAGAGACAGGGAGGGAAATCTGGTCTCATTGTATATGTAGGCCCTTTGGAAAGGGAAGAGGAAGTTTCCTGGTTTCTTTCCCTTCTGAACGTAAATAAATGTCTCATCCTCAAGGGTAAGTAAGACAAACTGTCCCCTCTTCAGAATGTAAATACGTAGATAACTCTTCAAATCCTTGTTAAAGTCTCCTGGATTTAAATCACCATCTGACTTGCAGGCTTGTTCTTTATCGCAAGCCCCAGATTTCTTCACTCAGAAAGCCCCAAACATACAGATATAAAAATATTTTCTCTACTTTCCCACACCATCTCCTAGTAGAAGGCAGAGACCATGTAGATCAACAATTTGAAGTTGTATTTAAAAAGAGCTAAATGGAGAAGAAAACTCCTAAGCAGTCTCTAGTCTCTGGGGTCTTTTGTTATAATCCATAACACCAATATTGTGGTTTTTATCAAAAGAGATGAGGTAACTCCCACTTATAGGATCCTAAAATTGGGCAAACAAAATTTTTTAGAATGATCATTGGTCCCATTAAGTGATCATTGGTCCCATTAAGAGAAACAAGTAGCAAGTGCTGTTTCTCCAGTAAAATGATAAATGCTCCTCTGCAAATTCATCAGGCAGAGTTGGTGTCAACATTGTGCAGAGTGGCCCCAAGGTGAGCTGGAAGGATTGCATCCCCCATCATCCCTATCACTTGGACTCATTGCAGGCCTCCTGAATTGGAATCTCCAAGATTCTGGTCTCCAGGAATCCAAATTTTTAAGTCTCTTCAGGTGACTCAAAGGGCATCCCAATTTACCCTTAGCTTCTCCAAGGTTCCTCCCAATTCAAAATGTTATGGTTCTGAAAAAGGTTACAGCTCCACCTACAGATGATAGTTGGTTTTGCAGCAACTCAATATACACCAGGAATATAGTTTCAGTGGGATGTATACATGAAAACCCAAAACATTAACTTTTCTACAATTATTGCCTTCATATAGACTCTTTAAAATTTCCTTTGATATCTTTATTATTCTGTTTTCACACTGCTATAAAGAACTACCTGAGAGTGGATAATTTGTGAAGCAAAAGGTTTAATTGACTCACGGATGCACAGGCTTAATGGGAAGCACGACTGGGGAGCCTCAAGAAACTTACAATCATGGCAGAAGGTGAAGGGGAAGCAGGCACCTTCTTTACATGATGGCTCCTGTAGGGAAGTGCCATACACTTTTAAACCATCAGATCTCATGAGAACTCACACACTATCATGAGAAGAGCATGGGGGAAATTCACCTCCATGATCCAATCACCTCCCCCCAGCAATGGGAATTACAATTCAACATGAGATTTGGGTGGGGACACAGAGCCAAATCATATCATTCCTCCCCTGGACCCTCCCAAACTGCATGTCCTCACATTTCAAAACCAATCATGCCTTCCCAACAGTCCCCCAAAGTCTTAACTCATTCCAGCATTAACTCAAAAATCCAAGGCCAAAGTCTTATCAAGACAAACTAAGTCCCTGCTGCCTATAAGCCTGTAAAATCAAAACCAAGTTAGTTACTTCCAAAGTACAATAGGAGTACAGGCATTGGGTAAATGCTCCCATTCCAAAAGGGAGAAATTGGCCAAAACAAAGGTGCTACAGGCCCTATGCAGGTCTGAAATCCAGCAGGGCAGTCATTAAACCTTAAAGCTCCAAAATAATCTCCTTTGACTGTATGTCTCACATCCAAGCCCCACTGACACAAAGAATGGACTCCCAAGGATTTAAGCAGCTCCATCCCTGTTGTTCCGCAGAGTACAGCCTCTGTGGCTGCTTTCATGGACTGGCATTGAGTGTCTAGGCATTTCCAAGTGTATGCTGCAAGCTTTCAGTGGATCTACCATTCTGGGGTCTGAAGGATGGTGACCCTCTTCTCACAGCTCCACTAGGCAATACCCCAGTGGGGACTCTACGTGGGAGCTCCAACCCCACATTTCCTCTCTGCACTGGCCTAGTAGAGTTTCTCCATGAGGGCTCTGCCCCTGCAGCAGACTTCTGCCTGGACATCCAGGCTTTTCCATGCATCCTCTGAAATCTAGGTGGAGGTTCCTAAGCTTCACCTCTTGCCTTTTGGGGACCTAAAGGCCCCACAGCATGTGGAAGTCACCAAGGTTTGGGGCTTGCACCATCTGAACCAATGGCCTGACCTGTAACTTGGCCCCTTTTAGCCATGGCTGGGGCTGGAGTGGCTGGGACACAGGATGCCATATCCAGAGGCTCCACAGAGCAGTAGGTCCCTGGGCTTGGCCCATGAAACTATTTTTTTTCCCCTAGATCTCCAGGCCTGTGATGGCAGGGGCTGCCATAAAAGTCCCTGAAATACCCTGAAGATATTTTTCCCATTGTTTTGGTTATTAACATTTGGCATCTCTTTACTTATGCAAATGTCTGCAGCAGGCTTGAATTTCTCCCCAGAAAATGAGTTTTTATTTTATACCACGTGGCTGGGCTGCAAATTTTCCAAACTTTTATGCTCTGCTCCCCTTTTAAATATAAGTCAGAGTTCAGATAATCTCTTTGTTCATGCATATGAGCATACATGTTCAGAAAACCCAGTCAACTCCTGAATGTTTTGCTCCTTAGAAATTTCATCTGCCAAATATCCTAAATCATCTCTCTCAAGTTCAAATTTCCACAGATTTCTAGGGCAGAGGCAAAATGCTGCCAGTCTCTTTGCTAAAACATAACAAGAGTGACTTTTCCAGTTCCCAATAAGTTCCTCATATTCATCTGAGGCCACCTCACCCTGGACTTCACTATCCATATCATTATCAGCATTTTGGTCAAAACCATTTCACAAGTCTCTAGGAAGTTCCAAACTTTCCCACATATTCCTGTCTTCTTTTGAGCTCTCCAAACTGTTACAACCTCTGCCCATTACCCAGTTCCAAAGTCACTTCCACTTTTTCAGGTATCTTTATGGCAGTGCCTCCACTCCCAGTACCAATTTTCTGTGTTAATTTGTCTTCATACTGCCATAAAGATACTACCTGAGACTGGGTAATTTATGAAGAAAAGAGGTTTAATTGGCTCACAGTTCTGCAGGCTTAACAGGAAGCATGACTAAGAGGCCTTGGGAAACTTACAATCATGGCAGAAGGTGAAGGAGAAGTAAGCACCTTCTTCATATGGTGGCAGGAGGTGGGGGAGAAATGCCACACATTTTCAAACAATCAGATTTCATGAGAACTTACTATCATGAGTACAGTATGGGGGAAATTTGCCCCTATGATCCAATCATTTTCCATCAGGTCCCTCCCTCAACATTAGGAATTACAATTTCACATGAGATTTGGGTGCGGACACAGAACCAAACCATATCAACATCTTTGAGGGACATCTTGGGCAAGTGCTATAACTTTCCAGACATATCCTGCTATTAAAAGTCCACACCAGTTTAAAACTTGAGACTTAAACATGATTTAAATCTCATCTTCTCTTTGATCCCTCCTCAACACTGCCCACCTCAGGTTGTTTGGGTGCCATAAAGAATTACGATAGAAGTTGGGGACGTGAGCTACTCTTTCCTAATCAGTCTCAGACCCCTTAAAGGAGAAGGAGAGGTGTGTAATTCCTGACACATGAACCTCCATCCCTTTCTTCTTTTGAGTCTAGCTCTCCTAAGGTTGGTGGAAAGTGGAGAGGAGAGAGACTCATTGGAGAAGGTGGTGGAGGATGTCTTTTTATGTAACTACTAACATTCTGTGACATATTGGTGGTGGAGAGGTGCCCCCACGTGGGTCAGATTTGGACTGAGATTGATTTTGTTTTGAGGTCATTGTACCTCACCAGTACCACCATTGTCCCTCACCAGTACCATGTCTCTCACCAGTACCATTAAGTGGGGATTAGAGCACACCATTCATTGGCATACCATCATGGGTGCTTCCACTAAACAGCAGCATTGAATAGTCATGACAGAAGGCCATGACCTACAAAACCAAAAATATTTACTGTCTTAAACTTCATGTAAAAATTTGTCCGCTCCTGTGATAGTGGAAAGAACTCCAGGTTGGAGTCAGAAGATATTAATTTTAATGTCATTTCTACTTCTTTCTCAACTATGTCCTGAAGATAGTCTAGCTTTCCACCTGCGCATTATCCATTCCCTGCTTACTCTAGTAACTCACCCCAGGTAAAAGTTCCCCCCAGCTAAAGTCTCCGTTATGACACAGTTGCATCACTTAGGGTGACTTTAGGGACAGCTCCAAACTGAGGACCCAGCTTCGAACTGCTTTAAATAAGAAGAGAATAATCATAGAAGCCCATGGGCAGGCAAAGTTCGATGGCTCAGGGATGTCATTAAAGACCAGGAATCTTGCCACCTCTCTACTTTGCAGGTTACAGTGACATCTTAGTCTTAATGGTTTATTCCATTTCTTCTGGTATCATGTTGCCAATTTTTCTTGCAGGAACCACCTCTCCTGATGGAAACACTTTATCCAGAAGTGCTTTGTTAACTATAAAGTACCAGGTAAGTATAAGGAGTTATATTGTCATTGTTATGTTGTTATTTTGTGAAATCCCTAACAAACAAACAAAAAACAGCAGTGGGTTGTTGATTTAAAGTCTTTATTCTGGCCGGCCATGGTGGCTCATGCCTGTAATCCCAGCACTTTGGGAGGCCACGGCGGGTGGATCACTTGAGGCCAGGAGTTCAAGACTAGCCTGGGAAACACGGCAAAACCCTGTCTCTACTAAAAATACAAAAATTAGCTGGGTGTGGTAGCACACGCTTATAGTTCCACTACTCAGGAAGCTGAGGCATGGGAATCACTTGAGCCTGGGAGGTGGAGATTGCAGTGAGCCAAGATCGCGCCACTGCACTCCAGCCTGGGCAACAGAGTGAGACTCTTAAAAAAAAAGAAAAAAAAAACAGCATTGGGAATAGGGAATAAATGAAATTACTTGATATGTTTACTCTTTCATTCATTTATTCATTAAGAAAATACTTTTGATCATATACTAGAGTATATGTCAAACACTGTGATAGATGGTGGGATACAAGATTAAGATATAAGAAGATTAAGACAAAGAAACTCTATAATGGTTCACTAATAAGGCTTTCTGTGATTTTTATTTAAGGAATTTTTACCTGGTTTCAAAGTACTTCTAAAAATTGTTAACATCATTGGTTAAAATTTGGATGCCCAAAAGGTTAAATTTAACCACTGTGACCATTTTGTTTGCCCAAATAGTGCTTTCAAATAATTGGACTTTTACTCTTTTGGGGTGCACTTTATAATCTGCTGGTAGCTCTGAAAATGGGCATGAATACAAAAATTTGCATACAATTTTAGGGAGTTCCATGAATCCTCAGGTGAAAGCTCTTTGATGTGATAGTTGTATCACTTAGAAGGATTTAAGCTGCAATTAACTGTAAATCCAAGCTCACACTGCTTTGAACAAGAAGGAAATATACCTGGAAGTCCGATTAGGCCTTATGTTCCAGACTGAATTGTGTTCCCCTTGCCCAAAATTTATATGTTGAAGCCCTATTCTCCAATGTGACTGTATTTCAAGATAGGGTAATTAAAGTTAAATGAAGTCATAAGGATGTTACCCTAACCTGATAGGGCCAGTGTCCTCTTAAAAAGAGGAAGAAACACCAGAGCTCTCTCTCTCTCTCCATGAGCACACACAGAAGAAAGACCATGCGAGGACACAGTGAGAAGACGGCAAGCCAGGAAGAGAGGCCTCACCAGAAACCAACCCTTCTGGTACCTTAATCTTGCACTTCCAGCCTCCAGAACGATGAGAAAGTAAACTTCTATTGTCTAAGTCACCCAGTCTGGGGTATATTGTCATGGCAGCGCTAGTTGACTAAAACATCTTTCCACACTTGGCAGCTCTCTAAAGCCTTCTGTTGGCTTCCTGTAAAAATTGGGTTACTCAAGGATGACATGACTATGGCTCTGATGTGGACAATGTTGCAAAATCCCTGAGGCCCATTAATAACATGAAAGATAGCAGCTGATGCGTATTGAGAACTTACCATATCCCAGGTACCATACCGTGTGCCTTACCTATATTATATCATTTAATTATTATGATAGGAATAATTGTCCCTATCTGACAAGAAAAAAACTGAAGGTATTTGACTCCAAAAGGTTTCTCTCTCCATTATGCATCCCTAGTTTGAGTAACTAGGCTATAGTATGGCCCAAAAGTGTACCTCCAAAGGCTGGGCTCATTGAAGGGGCCCCAAGTTCACAGTCATATCTGATCCCACATTCAAACACTCACCCAGTGTTTCTGCAGATGCCCAAGATGAACCCTTAGACCTGGGTAGTGACAGATGCAAATTTGTTCTCTGGACTCCAAGGTGCAGAAAAAAAATAATATTCCACCTAATTCCTGTCTACACCCAATAGATAGTAGAAAAAATCTAAATTTGCTAACTCTCTTCCAGTTTAAAACAATGCCATTTCAGATTAAGTACTTGTCAGCCCAAATTTCATATATCAAAAAACTGAAACACATCTAATCCACTCTTTCTATTATTAAGACTTAATGATGGAGCTGAATTAAGAAAAAAGAGAATGTGATGTAGGGGTGTCAGATGCCCAGTCCCTGCCTCCTCTAGACTGCGGATACCAGAAGGAGTCCTGGGAGAGAGGAAAAGACAAGAATGAGAAACCCCTCCCCACGTCTGGTCCCAAGGGGATATAGTGGAAGTGTGAGTAGACTAGCAGCCAAAGAGACGGTCTGTCCTTGTTTCCTCTCTCTGGGCTCTGGCTGGGAAATAGGGAAGGGTCCATCCCTAAAAATTCGTAAAAATGGGAAAGGGGAGGGTGCATCCAGGAAGGTATAGGACGTCAAGGAAAGACAGCACTTGCCTCACTCACACGTGTGGCTCTGAGGGGTGACCTCCTGCCAGAATGCCCCGCTACCACCATTGAAGAAATCATCTCTGAGCGCCTTTGCCACGTCAGACACTGATCCAGCACATCACACAAGGAGATGACCATATTTTAATTGCATGCACATGTGTGTGTACATGAATTTTTGGATCATTTTATTCTATTAAACTTCCTGAAAAAAATATAAATTTTAGAGATGAAATAGTATTTTCACTGCACCAGGAGCACTTTGGGATTTAAAGACAGTTCTTAAAAGAATCCTTTTGTAAAGTAAAGGTTAAGTCCCCAGTTGTTTGTTTTGTTTTGTTTCCAATGCAAGCTCAGATTTTTCCTATACATTTGGTTTACTTAAATTATACACACACACACACTCACACACAAAAATATCTCAATTCCCTTGGCAGCCTATGATATTTGCTTCATTTATCAGATTGGAAGAAGGAGAAATATTGAAGAGATGAGGAAGATGAGATGGGTAATTTGTGCTGTGGAATTTTTAAATAAAATTTTCCTAGAACAATCACATTTTCACATTTGCAATTTATATTGTTTTTCTGTCATGAGTGGTTTAGAAACTAAACAAACAAAAACCTACATCAGAGGAAAGGTAATGGAACAAACTGAAATGCTGGTTTAGAACCACGAGTTTAGTGGGAGTGTATTATTATACTTTCTTAATTCTGCCACGTGGCAAGGTTTTCTATGTGATTAATGAGCCACCATTGTACAACATTACCAGAAGGCAAACAATTCCAATTACTGATAGGGCTAAACCATAATTACCATGCAAATGATTTCAATAATGTAATAGAATGGAATATCTGGTCATTACAGGGCAGACAATTCACAATGTTAATTGGGGTTAGTCTGTTTTCAGAGAGTAAATAAATTAACAGTAATATAAATCCAAACTAATATTAGGTTTGACTTTGCTTATAATCAAGGGGAATGGTCTACTTCCGAAATTACGTTTACATTACAAAGACAACCCATACTTGCTTCGGTTTCTATCATAAGTAAAATGATTTGGATCGAAAATACTAGGAAGCAAAATGATATCGAGATTGAAAATTTGAGAAGAGAGGTCAGCAACTGAAGGCCTTTAGGCAAGAATTCAGACATGGGAATAGACAACCTCTAATTCCCAGAGTTGCCCAAATGTACTGGGGGCAGGAGATGATGGTTGAGAACTCCACAACTAGGGGAGGACAAAGAGAAAGAAAACTGCTGTTAAGTCACCCTCTTAAATCCTATTTTTCCTCTCATTCTTTCTTCTATTACCCCAAGTTTTAATCTTACATGACCACCTACTTGGTCTCATAACAGTTTTCAAGTCAGCTTCCTGCTCACTCCCTCCTCTTCCCCATTCATACTTACCTCTTCCCCATTCTGTGCAATATCAGTAGTAAAACATGGCTAAACACTACCAAAGTCCTAATACTTTCTACTTCCATTCTGAAGTACCCAGAGGCTCCTTTCCCCAGAACCTTCCTCTCACCATTCTGTACAGTCCCTAGGAAGCGCATGCCCAACTTGGCCATTTATATTCATTCTTCCAAGGCTCCGAAGACTCAGATGAATTGCGTTTTTTTGTTTGTTTGTTTTGCTCCAGCAGCAGTGCCCTCAATTTTGTGAAATTCCTCTACTTATACTTCCACAGTAGACATAGTTTCTGTTTGTGGCTCCTCCCATCCTATTTTTAAGCTTGATTCTCCAGTTTCCCTCCTATTAACTGATCCACACAGACCTCTAACAAATTCCCCTTTTATAAGATCTTGGCCAGAGTTCATTTTTGTGGCTTTCCAAAGAGGAACCCTAACTGATACATCTCTCCTAAGAAATTTAAGCCAGATCCACATGGCTTCCCCTGAGGAATAGGAGGGAAGATAGTCATGATTATCTGGCAAATTGGGACTGTGTCTAAGGATTGCTTGCAGTCATTTTAAATTGGAAAATATCCTGTGAGTAGATGACATAATCAGATCCAGTGGAGGTAGTGGTTAAGAACCAAGCTCCAGAGCCAGGCCATGTGGGTTTAAACCTCACTTCCTCCAGTGAATAGTTCTATGACCTTGGGCAAGTTGCTTAATAGTGAAATGGAGAAAGCAAGAAGCCGTTCCTCCTGGGACTACTACAAGAATGAATGAGCTGTACCTGTGGAATTCATAGAGCAGACCCTGACACCAGGAAGCATTTGTAAGCATGCAAATTGTGATTATTAAGACTTCTGAAAAATAGGCTCTGTGAATAAGCAAATAAGATTTTAAAAATAATGATTCAATAAACTGACCTGACATCCATATACAAGTAATTGTATAGCATCCAAAGTAGTCACCCTGGGGCTACAAATAGTCTCATGATGTTGCCATTATTCAAGGTTTGTTTTTTTGTTTTTTTCAGAATTTCTCCTTTAGAATTTTATTTAGAACCTGCCATACATAGGTTTGATTGCCCTCGTTCCAGCAAAAAAGGGATTTAGTTACAAAATCCCAACAAAAATAATGATTAGAATACGCAGGCTAAATGTGTGACCATTCCTCCTTCTGGTCACCCAAGCCTTGTGCTGCAGGTAACCACAGAGGTGAGGAACTGGGAATCTTTACTCCTGTGAGCCTCACTGGCTTGGGGAAACCAAGTCCTGTGGAACAACTCCAAGTGCTTGCCTGGAAAGACTCTAAGTCTCCTCAGCGGCCTTGACAAGATACCAGATGACTTCCAAGGAAATCTCAGTCCCAGAAAATTTTCCTGGCCCTGTGTCCCATCTCACTTCTCCTAAAGGTCTTGATCAGTAAGTGCTGCTGCTGCTACCGCCACCACCTCTTGGTCCTTTGCCAAGGCTTGGGTGGGTTGCTCCCCAGTCCTGTCTGTAGTGCTTTCTTAAGCTCTCCAAAGGTATCCAGAGTCAGTCCATTCATCATAGCCCCTGACGCATGTTAACCTGAATCAGTTCCCAGCAAACTAAATCTATGGGGTATCTGAAGGTCCAATCAATGCCTTATTAAAGTTTAACCCTCTGCATGGCTCAGGATTCGAAGACAGCTGAGAGTGAGAAAATTTAGCTCCCAACTGCCAATAAGAGCAGGAAATTAAAAAGCCCATGGGCTCCCATCCCAGTGCCAACTGATGCTGTGCTTTTTATTCAGGACTCCCCAGTGCCTACAGATGTCTTGGTTGAGGGGTAGTGGTGGTAGATATCATCAACACACAGTTGTATTTCAATGTATGTGTAAATCAGAGAAACAGTGTTTGAGTAGAAGCGGGACTTGCTGATCCCGTTATGATCCCAAAAGATGGTCCAGGTGACCAAGTCCTATGGTGAACACAAGTGGTGGTACAGTCCTCCAATAGTAACTACTTTTTAGGGATACTGGCTTACCAGTGATGCCGCCTAGGAGGCCTCTGAGCCCAACCAGTCAGGCTCTTAGATGAAAGCTGCTTCAGTTCCTACAGCCTCAGAGACAGAGACAGATGATCGTCTCTGAAGCCAGTATAGACATAAAGTGCAGCTCAATGAGTGAGAAGAGGCTTGGGAATAGATGAGTGGTTCTGCTGCTCACCCCTGGGAAGCCTAAACTGCAGAGACAAAGGTTGGTGGGAGGAAAAACAGGTCTATTTGAAGAGCCAGCAAACCAAGAAGATGGTGGACTAGCATCCTAAAGTATCATCTTAAGTTGGTACGAATTTCAGGCTCTTTTTATGTTAAGGGCAGGGGGAAGAAGAGGGAGTTGTGATCAAGAGGTGACCAGTGACTGCAGACATCTGAGTGCTGGTGAGGGTTCGAGGAGATTGGTAACTTGTGCACCTGTATATCTTTAACAAAGCACAGTTAATTGTTTACCTACTTTCCCTCTAAGTCCAGAGTTAGTTATAAAAACTCCATGAGTGCTGTTTTTGCATATTATCTCAGTGCTCTAAAATTATCCTAGCCTAGGTGCAGGAATGGGTAAATGCTCCTCACACAAAAACGGGGTTAGTTATATTAGTTCATTTGCTGTTTCCCTGGTACAATAAAAGCCAGGGCTGTTCAGAAACAGGGCTACAGGTGGGACTCTACTGCGAAGACACAGGCTCCAGGGAGGTCATTCTCTGCCTGTGCAGGGGAAACAGTCCCTGAAATGAGGGTGGAAAACAGTAGAGGAGGCCCATTCTCAAGGCCCTTCTGGATTAGTGACCCACAGCATGAGGCTCCATGGAGACACCTGCAGCACTTACAAGGCAGAGCCTAGTGGGTTTCAGTGACAAGAGGCTGGTATAGGTCTCCTGCCACAATTTTGACACCGAGCTCCTAACACCATCTTGGCAGTCTCAGTGACCATTTCTTCAGCAATGTTGCTAAATTTAAGCTAGTACAAAGTAACACCCAATTTTTTATAATTTCTCCTTTCTCAACTACTAAATCTTGTTAATATATATCAATTGCTGACTGTATATACTAATGCTTTATTTTGAATTTTATAAACAAATATTCTTAAGGAAGATTCATCTGTTTTCATTTCTCATATTGTCTTTGTTTTGTTTTCAAGGGGAGATCAGCCTTATAAAATGAGCTTAAGAACTTTGTCTTTCTCTAGTCACTGGAACAGTCTGCATAAGCTAGTGAAGAATCTTTCTTCACAATTTATTGGGTTTAGTCTTGAAAATTGTCTGATCCAGGTGAGTGACAGCATATGTCTGTGTGTGTGTGTGTCTGAAGACTAATTCAATTTCTGTAGTGTTAACAGGACTTTTCAGATTTTCCATAGCTTCTTAAATCATTTTTGGTTCTCTACATTTTTCTACAAGCTTAATGAACTATTTGTAAACTTTTTGGCATAAAGTTGGAAATATCTATAATATCTTCTGTATCTGGTTGCGATTCCTTTTTCATTCCTAATGTTAATCATCATTTACCAGTGATAAATGCTTAATATCAATTATCTATGCTGTAAGTTTGTCTGTTTTGTTAGCCTTTTCAAAGAACTAGTTTTAATGTTCACTGATGGTCTATTTTTTTGCCTCCCATTTAATTAATTTCTGCTTTTATCTTCATTATTCCCTTTTTCTCTTGCTTTAAGGTTACTCTGCCATTCTTTTTCTAACTTCTCAGACTAAATAGCTTCTTTTGTAATTTTATATCCTTTTTTGTCTAATAAATGTATTAAAGCCATAAATCTAAAGTATTGCAACAGCTAAATCCCATTATCTTTTATATGTAGTTTTGTTGTTATTCTCTTCTTAATATTTTGTAATTTTTACTCTAATTTCTTCTTAAGGTATACATTATTAATTGATAACTATGAATTTTTTAATTTCCAAAACTATGGGGAGTGTTTTTAGTATCAATTGCTAGTTTAAATTGCATTTCAGTCAAACAACGGGGTCTACAGTATATTAATTTTTAGGCAATATAACTTTTTTGTGGCTCAAATTTTTTTGTGTGTCATTCAGTAATATGTGTAATTCTCTAACTAATGGGATCAGGGCTCTATTATGTTCATTTCATTGTATTGCTCAAATTTTCTAAATCCTTAAAAAACTGTTTTATCAAATTTTGAGAACATGTGATAAATTCTCCCATATTTAGTAAGAATATACCCTTGAAATTCTTTAGGTGTTTACTTCAGTTTTTTGAAAGACGATTTATTAGGTGCAGATGGGGTCAGACTATTTTCGTTTCCTGTTTTTATTTTATTGTTATATAGTCACTCTCTTATCCCTAACATTGCTTTTACTGCATGAAAAAGGTAGTATCAAGCTAATATTGATCATTAATGTTAATAATAATGCCACTCTTTTGTTTTTTGACACGGAGTCTGGCTTTGTCACCCAAGCTGGAGTGCAGTGGTGCAATCTCCGCTCACTGCAATGCTTGCCTCCCTAGTTCAAGCAATTCTTCTGCCTCAGCCTCTGGAGTAACTGGGATTACAGGTGTGCACCACCATGCCCAGCTAATTTATTTATTTATTTATTTTTAGTAGAAATGGGGTTTGACCATGTTGGCCAGGCTTGTCTCGAACTCCTGACCTCATGTGATCTGCCCACCTCGGCCTCCCAAAGTACTGGGATTACAGGCGTAAGCCACCATGCCAAGCCAATAATAATGCTACTTTTAATACTGCTATCACAACTTTCTGGGGAGGAGGGCTTAAATAGAAAACTCCTTGTTTCCTGGAGGCAGTGAGCATGGCTTGGACTGCCAGCCTGCAAGCTCAGGGCCCCTTTGCTTAGGCCAGCCCTCGGTGAGAGAAAGCAGAAGCATGCCCTGTAAGCTCTGTCTTGTCTCTCTTTGCCCTGCATATGCTATCGTTTTCCCCAGATATGTGAAAATTTAGGAAAAAGGGGAATTTTCTGGAAAAAAAAGTCATCATTAGTTTGAGTTTTTGAAAGAAAGTTGCTCCTGCTCTACCAGGCTGCAATCTAATAAATATTGCCTGTTAATATTTCCAGGGACAGGAGAGCCAAGACTTTGCCGATGAGCCCTTCTTCATGGGCTGCTGACATCTGCAGATGCTGCTAAGCAGAAGTGCCCTGTTCCGAGCAGCTCATCCCGCTCCTCCTACCGTACTGCAGCTCCTCTCCACCCCGGGTAGGTCTTATCCAGCTCTCTCACCCAGGACAAAGAGCACATACCAGTGTCTAGGACATTTGATGGCTATCAAGACACTTCAGTCTAAGTTCAGCTCTGCCATGAAGAAGCTCAGAGACTGGGAAAATCTACTTGGCCCGTCTGGGTGTATCTTTCTTCTATAAAGTAAGGGAGGTGCTTTTTTTTTTTTTTTTTTTTTTTTTTAATGTTTCAAGTCATTGCTAGCTGAGGGAAATGTTATGAATCTATCTAATTGTAGTAAGTGATCCGGTTTTTAACATATTATGAATTTCAAATCCTAAGTGCTTCGCTGAGAAATTAGACAAATCCTCGGAATTAGGCAAAAGAGGGCTTGGTGATTGGGAATGGCAGGAAAAGCCATGGATAATAGGAAATATTTATTAGATTGCAGCCTGGTAAAGCAGGAGCAACTTTCTTTAAAAAACTCAAACTAATGATGACTTTTTTCCCCCAGAAAATTCCCCTTTTTCCTAAACTTTCACGTATCTGGGGAAAACGACAATTTTCAAAACAAAGCAGGTGTAAGTAAGGCTAAAACATGTTTAATACATAATATCCCTTTGAATTTTATCTTGTTCCTCCAAAAATCTAACAAAGTAACTTTCTCCTAAGGAAAAAAGACTAAACACATACATATTTTTGAGAGCTTTTCCTAGGAAATCTTACCTATACCAGTGTTTTCACCCTAAAGTGCTACATAATTTGGGAAAATCGCAATACGTATCAAAATTCAGACACAAAAAGCACAAATCTGAAACCCCAAAGCACAGCTTTCCTGCTTCCTTATCGTCAAGCCTATGAATTTCACTAGGTGGCAGCATGTAATAACAAATAATGACATTACAAGGTTATAAATAATAAAACTGTAACAAGCTACTTTAATAGCAAATGTCAGCCTCACAAAGATTCTAAAATAATAGAAAGAGTTCTAGTCCTTTTTCAGCATAACTCTAAAGTCCTTTAGAGGACTTTTTTTCTCCACACATTCACACATTCTATTTTAAGTAAATATTCTTGGGACTAAAGACTAATGGCTAGACGGGTTAGGATTCACTTTGACATCTTTTCTTCATTAATATTTAGATAAAGGAAATGAAAACTCACCTCTAAGCCCAAATAAGTTTTAAAAGATACCAACAATCAGTTACAATTCAGTCTTTCCCAAGGTCAGGATTTTATTTGGCAATTAGTGATCTAGAAAAGAATACCAAAATTTTTGATCTAGAAAAAAACATACCAATGCAACTGAAATATTTAAGGCCATAGGTATCATTCTACAAATTCAGGGCATGAACACATTTTGCCTGACCTGAACTCTGTGTGTGTGTGTGTGTGTGTGTGTGTGTGTGTGTGTGTGAATTGTCCATATTCAAATTTGAACTTTTTTCATAGAAAACTGAGAGAAATTAAGGAAGAGCTAAGTTGACAGAGAGTCACATTCACACAGAGTCACATTCATAGACAGTCACATTTACACAGAGTCACATCTCAATATTATTAAGAAGTCAATTCTACCCAATCAAATTTCCAGCAAGCATTTTTGGTAAAGATTGACATGTTAATTCAATAATTTGCAAATCCAAATGACACAGAATTGCCAAAACTATTCTGAAAAAAAAGAACAAAGTTTAAAAACTTAAACTACCTAATTTCAAAACTTATTCGAAAGCTGCAGTAACCAAGACAGCATGATAGAGATACAAAGAGAGACATACACATCAATGGAAGACAAGACAATGAAGAGTTTAGAAACATGCAAACATGCCGGGCGCGGTGGCTCAAGCCTGTAATCCCAGCACTTTGGGAGGCCGAGACGGGTGGATCACGAGGTCAGGAGATCGAGACCATCCTGGCTAACACGGTGAAACCCCGTCTCTACTAAAAAATACAAAAAACTAGCCGGGCGAAGTGGCGGGCGCCTGTGGTCCCAGCTACTTGGGAGGCTGAGGCAGGAGAATGGCGTAAACCCGGGAGGCGGAGCTTGCAGTGAGCTGAGATCCGGCCACTGCACTCCAGCCTGGGCGACAGAGCCAGACTCAGTCTCAAAAAAAAAAAAAAAAAAAAAAAGAAACATGCAAACACATATGGCCCATTAATTTCTGCTGAAAATGCCAAAATAAATAAATGGAAATACAGTCGTCTTTTTAGTAAATGGTGTTGAAAACCTAACTATCCATATGCAAAAACTAACTATCCATATGCAAAAAAGCTCAATTTTTAATTCACACCACACATTAAAATTCATTTAAAATGGATAAGACCTAAGTGAAAAAGCCGTAACTACAAAACTTCTAAACAGTGAAAAACAATTTACATTAAAAAGCATAACAGAAAATCCTCATAACCTTGGGGACAGGCAAAGATTTCTTAGATAGAAAGGACACACCATAAAAGAAAACTTGATAGATTTGACTTTATCAAAACTTGTCCTTTTTAAAAGACAGTATTAAGAAAATGCAAAGACAAGCCACAGATTGGTAGAAAATGTCCACAATCCATATATATGAGAAAACACTTGTATTCAGAATCCATAAAGAATTCTTCCAACTCAATAACAAGACAAACACACACCAGTAAAAAATGGACAAAAGATTTGGACGCTTCACAAAAGAAGATATATGAGTAGCCAATAAACTCATGAAAAGATAGTCAACATCATTAGTCTTTAGACCAATGCAAATTTAAACCAAAATAAAATATAACTGCACACCTATTAGAATGGATAAAATTTAATAGACTGGCAATATCGAGTATTAATGAAGGTAAGAAGCAACATTGCTGGTGAAAAACCATCAGACAATTTCTTATAAATGTGTATTTACCATGCCACTATTCAGTATATACCCAGAAGAAATCAAAGTGTATGCATACGCACACAAATCTCCATAGCAGCTTTGTTCATAATAGCCAACCATTGGAAACAACCCAAATGTGTGGTGTGATTGGATAAACAGATTGTGGTATACTTATAAATAGACTACCACTCAGAAATAAAAACGAACAAATTACTGATAACAACATGAATGAATCTCAAAAATGCTTTGTTGAAGAGTCTGGACACAAAAGAGTGTATACTATCTGATACTATTCGTATAAACAGTTAAAACTAATGTGGCACTTGGGCGCAGTAGCTCACACCTGTAATCCCAGCACTCTGGGAGGCTGAGGCAGGTGAATCACTTGAGGTCAGGAGTTAGAGACTATTCTGGCCAACATAGTGAAAACCCATCTCTACTGAAAATACAAAAATTAACATGGCATGGTGGCGGGCACCCATAATCCCAACTACTCAGGAGGCTGAGGCAGGGGAATCACTTAAACTCGGGAGGCAGAGGTTGCAGTGAGCCGAGATCGCCTCATTGCACTCCATCCAGCCTGGATGACAGAGTGAGACTCTGTCTCAAAAACAAACAAACAAACAAAAAACTCTAACGTGGCTTTCTGCATTCGAACAAACACAACTACTCTATACTAAGAGCAAGCAGATCTACGGTTTCTTGAGATTGGAGATGGGGGACTTTACAAAGGGGCATGAGGTAACTTTTTAGGGTGATGGAATCAAAATTATGTCTTGATTGGGCTGGCAATTACATACGTGAATATATATATATGTATATATATATATTTTTGAAACTCATCGAACAGTGCATTTAAAAGAAGGGGGGAAAGTATACAAATTACCCCACAATAAAGATAACCAAATTAGTGGGCCCAGCAGTGTGGGGAGGGGAAATATAAGAAAGAGTAATTGCACCAACGTCTCTGTTTTCTGCAGCTTCCCTTTGATGCGTGACACATGTGTGCTTCCGGTAGCCATGCTTCATGCTTTCTGCACTAGAATATATTAAGGATTCAATACAAATAGCAAAGAATTCTCAGTCTCTCCACCTACAAACACTTCACACTTTATTTTTTCTGCATTTTTGTACATCTGCTTTTCTTTCTGTCATCCTGACTGCTGCACTAGTCCGAACATAGCAATGAAGAGTATTGTGTGTGTGTGTGTGTGTGTATGTATATATATACACACATATATATATATATAAAATCTGCTTTACATAAAATCCCATCAGTCATAAGCCCAGCATAGCAGACATTGGGAATATAAAGACTACCTGCCATAAAATAGTAAGTGCAGAGACCATGACGTATTTATTTCTAAGGAGTCACACTTCACCAAATGAATAAGGCTCCAGAGGAGATGGAAAGGACAGGGCAAAGAGACAAGCAGGGGAACTGGCCTTAGGAAAATCCAGGATCCCTGTCATTGAGACAGGAAAGAAGAAGGGCTGAAAATAGAGGTGTTGTGAGGGGGATGCTGCAGAATTGGCAGCCTTTTGTTTCTGCATTGTAGACGAAAAAGTGGATAGGGTGGGGTTGGGGCTTGAGGGAAATGAGAAAAGTTTGCAACAGCCACTGTGAGGAACTAGAAACAAGTTCACCACGGAAGAGCGGTACTGACACTGCCCAGTGCCAGGTGTGATCAGAAGCCCTCAGTTTCTGATGGAACTGGTCAGTCACCAGGCAAAACTGTCTCTTCTGAGAGTCTTGGGTCTGTTCTTTTTTTTTTACAAGCAGGCATTTGAGCATTTTGAAAATGCAAAAGTGTGTGTATATATATATATATATCTTACTACACATTTCTGGGTAGTGAGACTATGGAGGTGATACTTTTGTTACTATTAGGTTGGTCAAAAGTAATTGTGGTTTTTGCCGTTACTTTCAATGACGACAACCGCAATTATTTTTGCACCAACCTAATATAAATGTCCGTAAGTTCTCTCCTTTCCAGTTAAACATCTCAACCTACAATCATTCCTCAAAAAGCAATCATTTTGCCATCTTGGCAGTTTTCTCTTGGAAAAAGATAAAAAACAACAAAAAGTTAATAATTCTTCACATTACTTTATGTGATGGTTAACTTTCTGTGTCAACTTGGCTGGGCCACAATGCCTAGATATTTCATCAAACTTTATTCTAGATGTTTCTGTGAATATGGTTTTTGAATGAGATTTGTATTTAAATTGACTGATTTTGGGCAAAGCAGACTGCCCTCCATAATGTGCATGGGCCCCATTCAATCAACTGAAGGCTTTATTAGAACAAAAACTGACCTTCCCCCTGAGCAAAAAAGAATTCTGCAGGTGGACTGACCTTGGACTTGAAGGGCAACTCTCCTGTGGGTCTCCAGTCTGCTGGCCTGCACGAACAGGTTTTGGACTCACTAACCCTCCACAACCACATGAGCCAATTCCTTAAAATAAACCCAGATAGATAAATAGATGGAGATATAGTAACAAAGATAGATATAAACATAGACACAGACACAGATATAGATATATAAAGATAGCGATATATAATTCTGTTGCTTCTATTTCTCTGAAGAACCCTTGCTAATATATCTTATTTTTTAAAATGCCTTCACATAAGCTATCCAGTAGGTGGATCATGGAAGCCATTTTGCTAATCAGCTCATACAGATTTCATTCACTCAGAAAGAGACATAACATATAAGATCCCTCCTCCGTTTCTTCTAACAGTAATTTCCAAATACCAAACCCTATAGAGACCACCAAATTTTGTGTGATATTTAGAATATCAATAGAGATCATAAAAGAGTTAGTTACACAGTGGTATGTTCAGTTTTTAAATTATTTAAGACCCTTATTAACAAGTGCTTGCAGTTTGTTAACTTTTTTTGGGAAAAAAAGTCAAGTTATAAACTTTTATTACAAATTAAAAATGTTCTTAAAAATCTCAACTTGATAATGGTTGAACTAGTTTACAATCCCACCAACAGTGTAAAAGTGTTCCTATTTCTCCACATCCTCTCCAGCACCTGTTGTTTCCTGACTTTTTAATGATCGTAGATGTACCATATGACCCAGCCATCCCATTACTGGGGATATACCCAAAGGATTATAAATTATGCTGCTATAAAGACACATGCACACGTATGTTTATTGCAGCACTATTCACAATAGCAAAGACTTGGAATCAACCCAAATGTCCATCAGTGACAGATTGGATTAAGAAAATGTGGCACATATACACCATGGAATACTATGCAGCCATAAAAAAGGATGAGTTTGCGTCCTTTGTAGGGACATGGATGCAGCTGGAAACCATCATTCTTAGCAAACTATCACAAGAACAGAAAACCAAACACCGCATGTTCTCACTCATAGGTGGGAACTGAACAATGAGATCACTTGGACTCAGGAAGGGGAACATCACACACCGGGGCCTATCATGGGGAGGGGGGAGTGGGGAGGGATTGCATTGGGAGTTATACCTGATGTAAATGACGAGTTGATGGGTGCAGCAGACCAACATGGCACAAGTATACATATGTAACAAACCTGCACGTTATGCACATGTACCCTACAACTTAAAGTATAATAATAATAAATAAATTTAAAAAAAAAATCTCAACTTGACTGGATATAAAACATTTAAAAATCTTTAAAGGCATATTGAGTGAAACCAAGCCTCCATTCATGTCATTTAAAAAAATAATTAGTGAGCAGCAATTGGTTTATTTTCTGACTTTCCCACTGATCTTCAAATACATTGCTTTTGTTCAAATAATGCAGGGTTTCTAACACTCCAATTGTAAATATTTTTACTAAAGTGGATTTGAAATTTAGTCTTGAATCTATTGAGAATGATGAGGATTTTGCTGGAACAAAGATGACTAATAATTATTATCAAGAACAGCAAGAGCTAGGCTGATGCAATTGGCAATTTACCCACATATTTCCAAAAGTGGCCCACCTTTTATAGATGCGTGATATGATACTAGCACCCTTCTCCTCATGCTAAGCTGCCAGGGTCTTTTCTTTGACCTAGTTTGTTGACAGATCATTACTTTCAAGCAAATAAACCCTTATCCCTGTGTTTAGGATGGGAAGTGAATTGGGGAACATAGTATACATAGGACATATTGTCTCTCTTTTGAACTCTAGTTATGTAGGATTTTGTTTGCAGGGCAGAGCTACTTTAGATCAGAACCACCAGCACAGCTAAACCAGATATTAAGATAGTGAAATTGCTTTGTACTTATTGCCACATGGCTGCCATCCTATGCAAACACCTTCACCCCGTACTATCAGTACCTCTTCTCTGGTACATTCTTAGGACCCTCCAAGACCTTTCCACAATTTCTAACTTAAGGGGTAATGCATGGCAGAGGTGGGACCCTTAGGACCCTCATCTGGAGCTACTGCCAGCATTTATTACAGTCGGGCAGCATCCATGCCCTATTGATTGCTAAATATTCTAATAACATACTTGATTGGTAGGGACATTTTTGAGCATCTTTTGACCTCCTTTGTTTGCTCATAGAGAGATTTTGATTGCTTAATCTATTTGTGTTAAAAATAAGAAGTACAAGCATTTGTATAACAATCTATCCTTTGTAGCTTTCCCAATACATTAGCTTATTCAACAACTATTCATTTAGCCCTGCCATGTTTCAATCACTGTGATAGGTATATACACGCACATGTATATGAACATCATTTACTCCTCATGATGGTCCCCTAACTTGGGTGGTACTATAATAAATTTTATGAAAAATTATAATGTTAATAATATTATATTATATTAGTATATTATTGTGATATTAATTATAATAATTATAATCAGTAATATAATAATTATATTAAAATAATTATATTATTATTATGTATTATTCTGTATGCTAGATGACAGGCACTATGCTGAACACATAACACGGATTTGCCAATTTGATCTACAGAAATGTCTTGAGATATATTCTTTTTTCATCTCCATTAGATGGACGAGTCAGCTGGGACTGGAAAAGATTAGGATACATCCTTAAGGCTAAAGAGCTGTAGGAACAGGGCAAGGACTCTGATCCAGGTTATCCAGTTCCAACTTTTCCACTGTTTTCTCCATTGTTCCAAGTTCCCTTGCATTAGAAGTTGATATTGGGGGGCAGAGCAAGATGGCCGAATAGGAACAGCTCCAATCTCCAACTCCCAGCGTGAGTGACACAGAAGACCGGTGATTTCTGCAGTTTCAACTGAGGTACTGGGTTCATCTCACTAGGGAGTGCCGGACAATCTGTGCTGGTCAGCTGCTGCAGCCCGACCAGCCAGAGCTGAAGCAGGGCGAGGCATCGCCTCACCTGGGAAGCGCAAGGGGAAAGGGAATCCCTTTTCCTAGCCAGGGGAACTGAGACACACAACACCTGGAAAATCGGGTAACTCCCACCCCAATACTGCGCTTTAAGCAAACAGGCACACCAGGAGATTATATCCCACACCTGGCCGGGAGGGTCCCACGCCCACGGAGCCTCCCTCATTGCTAGCACAGCAGTCTGCGATCTTGCGGCAAGGCAACAGCGAGGCTGGGGGAGGGGCGCCCGCCATTGCTGAGGCTTAAGTAGGTAAACAAAGCCGCTGGGAAGCTCGAACTGGGTGGAGCTCACAGCAGCTCAAGGAAACCCGCCTGTCTCTGTAGACTCCACCTCTGGGGACAGGGCACAGTAAACAACCACAAAAGCAGCAGAAACTTCTGCAGATGCAAACGACTCTGTCTGACAGCTTTGAAGAGAGCAGTGGATCTCCCAACACGGAGGTTGAGATGTGAGAAGGGACAGACTGCCTGCTCAAGTGGGTCCCTGACCCCTGAGTAGCCTAACTGGGAGACATCCCCCACTAGGGGCAGTCTGACACCCCACACCTCACAGGGTGGAGTACACCCCTGAGAGGAAGCCTCCAAAGCAAGAATCAGACAGGTACAGTCGCTGTTCAGCAATATTCTATCTTCTGCAGCCTCTGCTGCTGACACTCAGGCAAACAGTGTCTGGAGTGGACCTCAAGCAATCTCCAACAGACCTGCAGCTGAGGGTCCTGACTATTAAAAGGAAAACTATCAAACAGGAAGGACACCTACACCAAAACTCCATCCATATGTCACCATCATCATCAAAGACCAGAGGCAGATAAAACCACAAAGATGGGGAAAAAGCAGGGCAGAAAAGCTGGAAATTCAAAAAATAAGAGCGCATCTCCCCCGGCAAAGGAGCGCAGCTCATCGCCAGCAACAGATCAAAGCTTGACGGAGAATGACTTTGACAAGATGAGAGAAGAAGGCTTCAGTCCATCAAACTTCTCAGAGCTAAAGGAGGAATTACGTACCCAGCGCAAAGAAACTAAAAATCTTGGAAAAAAAAGTGGAAGAATTGATGGCTAGAGTAATTAATGCAGAGAAGGTCATAAACGAAATGAAAGAGATGAAAACCATGACACGAGAAATACGTGACAAATGCACAAGCTTCAGTAACCGACTCGATCAACTGGAAGAAAGAGTATCAGCGATTGAGGATCAAATGAATGAAATGAAGTGAGAAGAGAAACCAAAAGAAAAAAGAAGAAGAAGAAATGAACAAAGCCTGCAAGAAGTATGGGATTATGTAAAAAGACCAAATCTACGTCTGATTGGGGTGCCTGAAAGTGAGGGGGAAAATGGAACCAAGTTGGAAAACACTCTTCAGGATATCATCCAGGAGAACTTCCCCAACCTAGTAGGGCAGGCCAACATTCAAATTCAGGAAATACAGAGAACGCCACAAAGATACTCCTCGAGAAGAGCAACTCCACGACACATAATTGCCAGATTCACCAAAGTTGAAATGAGGGAAAAAATCTTAAGGGCAGCCAGAGAGAAAGGTCGGGTTACCCACAAAGGGAAGCCCATCAGACTCACAGCAGATCTCTCGGCAGAAACTCTACAAGCCAGAAGAGAGTGGGGGCCAATATTCAACATTCTTAAAGAAAAGAATTTTAAACCCAGAATTTCATATCCAGCCACACTAAGTTTCATAAGTGAAGGAGAAATAAAATCATTTACAGATAAGCAAATGCTTAGAGATTTTGTCACCACTAGGCCTGCCTTACAAGAGACCCTGAAGGAAGCACTAAACATGGAAAGGAACAACCGGTACCAGCCATTGCAAAACCATGCCAAAATGTAAAGACCATTTAGGCTAGGAAGAAACTGCATCAACTAATGAGCAAAATTAACCAGTTAATATCATAATGGCAGGATCAAGTTCACACATAACAATATTAACCTTAAATGTAAATGGACTAAATGCTCCAATTAAAAGACACAGACTGGCAAACTGGATAAAGAGTCAAGACCCATCAGTCTGCTGTATTCAGGAGACCCATCTCACATACAGAGACATACATAGGCTTAAAATAAAGCGATGGAGGAAGATTTACCAAGCAAATGGAGAACAAAAAAAAGCAGGGGTTGCAATACTAGTCTCTGATAAAACAGACTTTAAACCATCAAAGATCAAAAGAGACAAAGAAGGCCATTACATAATGGTAAAAGGATTAATTCAACAGGAAGAGCTAACTATCCTAAATATATATGCACCCAATACAGGAGCACCCAGATTCATAAAGCAAGTCCTTAGAGACTTACAAAGAGACTTAGACTCCCATACAATAATAATGGGAGACTTCAATACTCCACTGTCAACATTAGACAGATCAACGAGACAGAAAGTTAACAAGGATATCCAGGAATTGAACTCATCTCTGCAGCAAGCAGACCTAATAGACATCTATAGAACTCTCCACCCCAAATCAACAGAATATACATTCTTCTCAGCACCACATTGCACTTATTCCAAAATTGACCACATAATTGGAAGTAAAGCACTCCTCAGCAAATGTACAAGAACAGAAATTATAACAAACTGTCTCTCAGACCACAGTGCAATCAAACTAGAACTCAGGACTAAGAAACTCAATCAAAACCGCTCAACTACATGGAAACTGAACAACCTGCTCCTGAATGACTACTGGGTACATAACGAAATGAAGGCAGAAATAAAGATGTTCTTTGAAACCAATGAGAACAAAGATACAACATACCAGAATCTCTGGGACACATTTAAAGCAGTGTGTAGAGGGAAATTTATAGCACTAAATGCCCACAAGAGAAAGCAGGAAAGATCTAAAATTGACACTCTAACATC
>NC_037672.1:15097150-15151648 GCF_003255815.1 Theropithecus gelada | reverse complement strand
AGCAAACTATCACAAGAACAGAAAACCAAACACCGCATGTTCTCACTCATAGGTGGGAACTGAACAATGAGATCACTTGGACTCGGGAAGGGGAACATCACACACTGGGGCCTATCATGGGGAGGGGGGAGGGGGGAGGGATTGCATTGGGAGTTATACCTGGTGTAAATGATGAGTTGATGGGTGCTGACGAGTTGATGGGTGCAGCACAGCAGCATGGCACAAGTATACATATGTAACAAACCTGCACGTTATGCACATGTACCATAGAACTTAAAGTATAATAATAATAAAAAATAAAAAATAAATTTAAAAAAAAGTTGATATTGGCAGAAGTACTGAATAACAGGGCTATAGTAATTTCTAAATGGATACAAGTATCTTGAGTTCTGACTTTAGTTTTGGCGTTGGGATTATATTTTTCACATTAGAAAAGTGACAAATTCATACCAAAAACCAACTGTTTTCTAAACGAAGCTCTGCTCCAATTTCTCTTTGCTAATTTTTCTGTTTAAAGGATGGGCATTTTTGCTAGCCTTTGGGGACTCTTTCTGTATTTTTCTTATAAATTTTATTTAAGATTTCTAAATTGAAATATCTTGCTAGGGATATTATAAAGAAGAAGGGAAGGCTTGACCTGATTCTGTCTCCTCTTCCCACTTTTCCCTACTCTTGTCCAGGAAGGAATGCTAGACCATAAGCTTTGAGGAGAGGGACTATGTCTATTTAATTGCATCTCCAGCCATGAACCTAGAACATAAGAGAATAATAAATATTTTTTGAATGCTGGAATAAGTATGGGTGGTGCTTTTTAAATGTCTGTAAGAGATACAATTGTCATTAAGTATGACAACTGTATGTGTTAGCTCCCACAACATTCTGCCCACTCCAACCAGGTTAAAAATCCATTATAGGTAGTGTATGACATCTGGCACTTGGTTCATCTCTTCGTTCTTTTATACAACAAACACTTACGAAAAAAATCATTCATTTATTTAACAGATATTTGCTGAGCACCTCTATATGCCAGGCAATTTGCTAGATTGTGGGACTACAGTGATGAACATGGAGGTAAGTCAGGGCCCTTCTCAGAGAGCTTAGATAATAGTTGGGAGGAGGAAACAGGATAAATATATCTAACAAACAATTTTTTTAAATAAGCAAATTAATTACAAATTGTTTGAAGGACTGTGACAAAGATAAACACGGAAAAGAGATGGAGTATCTTGGAGTAGCAGTGAGAAGGTGACCTTTCAGTTGAGACTTAAAGGATGAGGATGACCCAGCCATGCAAAGAGATGAGAAAAAGCCCCCTAGGCAGAGAGGAGAGCAAGTGCAAAGGCTGAGGTTCCTGGGGAACAGAAGGGAGGCCAGAGCTGCTAAACTCCAGTGAGCCATGGAGAACAGCGAGGGGAGGAGCAGCCAGGCCTTGCAAGGCTCCGTGGTGCAGTTTGGATTTTATTCTCAGAAAAATGACAAGCCAGTAAAGGGAGATGAAAATAATTGTCTCTCTACTGTGGAGAGTGGGCTGAGAGGGAAGAATAAAAGCAGTGGGGTGATGTGGGTTGGACTCACAAGATGACAGTGGTAATGGAGAGAAGTCAATGGATTCAAGTTCTACAGCAACTGTGTATGTCAGATAAAGGGAGAAGGTAAGGAAAAGGATATGACTTAAGCAACCAAGATAGGGAAGAGCAAGGTGGGGTAAGTTGCAATCAAGAACTTTCCTCTAGCCCTCTAGGCAGAGAGGAGAGCAAGCGCTACCCCTTCACCTTCTGCCATGACTGTAAGTTTCCTGAGGCCTCCCAGCCATGCTTCCTGTACAGCCTGTGGACCTGCGAGTCAACTAAACCTCTTATCCTCATAAATTACCCAGTGTTTTCCACTGGCTATTACATACCCAAATGGAAATATCAAGTAAGCAGTTGGATATACAAGTCTTGAGTTTAGGAG
Source organism: Theropithecus gelada (assembly GCF_003255815.1). Classification (NCBI taxonomy): domain Eukaryota; kingdom Metazoa; phylum Chordata; class Mammalia; order Primates; family Cercopithecidae; genus Theropithecus; species Theropithecus gelada. The sequence continues at coordinate 15,149,695 of NC_037672.1, read as the reverse complement.
GGAATGAAATCAAAGCTGGAAGTAGTAAATCTGGGTATCAACCACAGATAGATGAGATCAACACCAAGCTAATACAAGGATCTGCTATTTAAACACCAGTTATGAACCATGCTAATTCCATGATCTTGAGAAAATAACGACCTCACTCCTCCATTTTCTCGTCTGAAAACTGGGAATAAAAGTAATGCTTTTCACGGTGGTTGTGAGAATTAATAAAATAATCCCCAGTACCTGGGCAAACACTCCAAGAATGCTATTGTAACTGGTTTATATTATTTTCCACAACTGCCTTTACACTCGCTCTGGGTATGGCCGTTTTAAGACAACTAAAGCCTGAATGCTTTCCATGGAGTCCACTCAGACATGCTTGCTCATTCAAACTCTAGAAGTCCTGGAGCCTTATCCCTTTGCTGGCCCAAATCCTCACCAGCCATCTCAAATAGCTTCAGCCATCTTTGCACCCTTGGAATTCTCCAGGCTAGAGAAAGGCACCAGTCTCATGGAGTGATACATCAAAATCCGCTCTTGGTAGACGTCTTCCCTTCGAGGTTTGCTTTGAGGGCTGCCCTAACTTGGCATAAGAGGACAAACCCTCTTTTCATCCCACAGAGTGAGGAGTCTAGAAATGTCAAAATGCTCGTACACCTATAAATCCCCTTTAAGGCACCTTCTCAAACCCTCTCTTACATATTTGAAGAGGGTTGATGCAGTTGACAGTCAGGTTCTGTTTTGCCATTTCTCGTCCTAAAAATGTGTCTAGTGTCACTATTTATAATGGAGAGAACTTGTACATTATAATCAGCTTTGAGCTTCAGCTACAATTCCAAGAATCATCTTGATATGGTTTGGCTCTGTGTCCCCACCCAAATCTCATGTTAAATTGTAATTCCCAGTGTTGCAGTAGAGACCTGGTAGGAGGTGATTGAATCATGGGACAGACTTCCCTCTTGCTGTTCTCATAATAGAGCTCTCATGAGATCTGGTTGTTTGAAAGTGTGTAGCACTTTCTCCTTTGCTCTCTCTCTCTCCTGTTCCACCATGGTAAGAAATGCTTGCTTCCCCTTCACCTTCTGCCATGATTTTAAGTTTCCTAAGGTCTCCCAGTCATGCCTCCTCTATAGCCTGTGGACCTGGGAGTCAATTAAACCTCTTTTCTTCATAAATTAGCCAGTCTCAGGTCGTTCTTTGTAGCACTGTGAGAATCGACTAATACACATCCTATTTCCCACCATATATATTTTATTTTTAATTTTTTTCTCAGTATCAAATGTATTAGCCTACATAGCCTCCATGCAAATAAATACTGTCCCATGAATCTGAAGTCGAAAGAGATTTAAGACAAATGATGGTATATAATATTGCCTCTCCTTTCTACATTCTCAGTATTAGGTTACAAATATGAATAAGGCCTTATAAAAATCTGTATTACAGAGAAGTTTGCCAAAAAAGTCATCTGGGTGATGTTTGAGTTTAAGGGAAGGTGATAATTAACCGATCATTTTCTCCAGAGTTCAAAACTAATTAAGAAATGGAGTTAGATTCAGGAAAGCCAAATCATTGGCCGTATAATATAGAAAGGCCAGAATGGAGAAGGTAGCTTATCCTGTAGTAAAACGTAGACTTGGCCAGGTGCAGTGGCTCATGCCCATAATCTCAGCACTTTGGGAGGCCTAGGTGAATGGATCACCTGAGGTCAGAAGTTCAAGACCAGCCTGGCCAACATGGTAAAACCCTGTCTCTAAAAAAAAAAAAAAAAAAAAAAAAAAAAAATTAGCTGGGTATGGTGGCATACACCTGTAATCCCAGCTACTCGGGAGGCTGAGACAGGAGAATTGCTTGAACCTAGGAGGCAGTGGTTGCAGTGAGCAAGATTGTGCCACTGCATTCCAGCCTGAGCAACAAGAGTGAAACTCCATCTCAAAAAACAAAACAAAACAAAACAAAAAAAACACATAGGCTTCCCACTACTTCCCTCCACTACCAGCTCAGAAAGGCAGGCAGCCATATTTGTCAAGATGAAAGCCTGTCCTTGAAACGCTCCCACATGGAGGTGGGAGTCATGAAAGCATGCTTACTGTGGCAGGCAGATCTCAGAGACAGAAAGGAGGGACAAACAATCTGAGAAGCTTGGACAAGGACAGATAAGACTTCCCTTGCCTTCCAAATCAGAATAATGAAAATGGAGGCAGATGCTAAAAGTAATCCTTGCATCTATTTCTTCCCTTTCTGTTCCAGAGAAAGGAAGAATGGAGGATAAGGATACCCCTCAACAGGAAGAATGACATGCTATAAGAATAGAGAGTAGAGAAAGATCACCTTGAAGTAGAAGAACCCAGGAAGGGCAGAATCCATGGATGCTCACTTGTTCTGCGCCTGCAAGGTGTGATTTTTTTTTTTTTTTTTTTTTTTTAAGGAGAAGGTATGTAGGAAGCTTTCCATTCAGAGGGGAAGCATGAGTGAAAGACAGGTGGGGGAAGGCAGTTGGGCTTAGGGAAAGGTTAGTGGGCTAAATTTACTTGAAAATCCAGGGTTTGGGTGGGAGAAGAGCAGGAGACAGTGAAAAGGTAATCTGAAGCCATATCAGGGAAGGTCTTGGTTACAAGTCAAGGACTTTGTATACTATTTTGTCTAGAATTGGAAGGCAGTCAAAGTTTTTGAGTAGGAGAGGAACATAATTATAGCAAGGCTTTAAGAAGACTAAGTGGGCAGCAGGGTGCAAAATATATTATCTAAGGAGAATTTGAGAAACAGAAAGATCAGTTAGAGGCTCCCGTTTAGATTGGAAGAGGAAATAACATTAATTCATGTCATCGCAGTGGGACTGGAAGGCAAATGACATTTGTATAGTGCTTTAGAGTTTACAAAGTTCTTGTTGTATTAATTACTTCATTTGATATGGCACTTGTGGGAAGTACGTTAGCTCAAAGATAAACACACCATAAGACAGTTTACAGTCAATAAATGTAAAATGAGTAAACATAAGACTCTAAAGGGCTGGGTGACTACACACAGGAGGGAATGCAAGTGAGGAGTCAAATATGACTCACAGCCTTGAATAACTGGAATCATTCATTTATCAAGTATTTGTTGAGTTTTTGCTATATGCCAGGAAAAGTTCCAGATGCTAGGATTGCAGCAAAGAACATGGTAGACAAAAACCCTATTCTCAGGGAGCTAATGTACTAATGAAAGAGAGAATCAATAGATATATAAAGAAATATAAAATATCATATGGCAAAGGAAAAAACAAATGAGGGTAAGAGGATAGAGTCTGTGGGGGTGCTTTTTTAGATATTATGGTCAGAGAAGGCCTCTTTCCAGAAGTGACTACTGGGCAGAGACCAGAAGGAAGTGAGGCAGTGAGCCATGTGAAGTTCTAGGAGAGAAGTATCTGGGGCAGAGGGAGTAGCATGAAAAAAGCCCTGAAATGGGTGTCCATCTGGCGTGTTCAGAAACTAACAAGGGTGCCTGTGTAGGCAGCAGAGTCAACAAGGAGGAAGTAATAGGTCATGAGCCCAGAAAGACAGCCAAAGGCCTAATTCTGAACGGTCTTGTAAGCCAAGGTAAGTATCTCTGGCCGTTGTTTGGAGGAATCATTTATAGAGAGCAAGAATAAACAGATACCAGTAAGAAGGCACCATGGGAGCCCAGGGAAGAGACAATGGTGGCTTGAACTGATGTAGCACTGCTGGAGGAGATGAAAAATGGCCAGATTCCAGATCTATGATAAAGCAACACTTGTAGGATTGTTTTTATTGGATTTCATGTAGAGTAGAAGAAAAAGAATGATTCCAGGGTTTGTACTCAGAGCAGCTGGGTAAATGGTGGTGCCCTTACTGAGATGAGGTATGGTGGGCAAAGACAGCAGGGCTTTGCTTAACCCCTGTGAGATTTAATAAACCTCTTGGACATTGAAGTGGAGATGTTTTGAAGGAAGGATGTGATCATGGAGTTAGGAGGAATGTCAGGGCTAGAGATACAAATTTGAGATGGCTTCACCACCATCAAAAATAGAGAAGCCAGGAGAGAGAAGAGGATTCACATACTTATTCAGTATGTATTAAGTACTGAATAAGTGTGTGAATCCACTTACTATGTGTTAAGCACTTTTTTAGGCCCTGAGTGTACAGACATCAAAGACATACTTCTTTGCTTCCAAGAGCTCACAGTTCACCTGGGAATACAAACAAGTAAGCAACCAGCTATACTTCAGTGTGATGTGATCTATAACAGAAGTTTCCAAGGGGTTCTATAAGAGACAGCAGAAGAGCATCAGATGCAGGAAGCCTTCCTAAGGAAAATGATACACAACAAAAATTTGGAGGGTTGAGGAAGGATTGTTTTGGGATAAAAAATTCAGGCCTGAGGATAAGAATGGGTCAAGGGGACAGAACGTAGTTTTCAATAGCATACAGGCATGTGAAACATGACATGTTCAAGCAACTGCAGTTATTTGATATGACCGGAAAAGACGGTGCTTGTAGAAGAATGGTAAGAGATGAAACTGGAAAGGTGAGCAGGAGATAGACCAGAAAGATCTCTTTAGTCCATACTGAGGAGTTTGAAGGTGAAGAAGACAAGTTTCGTTTTAGAAATGCTAAGTTTAAAATACAAATGTATGCTGCTTAGGTGATAGGTGCACCAAAATCTTACAAATCACAACTAAAGATATTACTCCTGTAACCAAATACCACCTGTTCCCCAAAACCTATGGAAATAATTTTTTTTTAATCACTCTGGGAGCTTTTAATAGGCACAAGTGCTGCAGCCCCATCCTACATATTCCAACATAATTGTTTGGGGGTAGAGACCTGACACTGGTCTCATTAAGATGTGTTTGTGTGTATATACACAATATACATGTACATGTATTCATATATATGTAATACATGTGTATATGTAATTATTATATATATACAGTACACATGTGTATGGATTCATATTTTTATAATACATATGATTATCCCATTTCTTTCTATAAAAATAAAATAAAATACAAATGGGACTTGTCTAGCAGGTAACAGAAAATGGGAGATCAGAATTCCAGGGAAGGTGAGGGTCAGATTTATATTTCTTTTTTTTTTTTTTTTTTTGAGACGGAGTCTCGCTCTGTCGCCCAGGCTGGAGTGCAGTGGCCAGATCTCAGCTCACTGCAAGCTCCGCCTCCCGGGTTCACGCCATTCTCCTGCCTCAGCCTCCCGAGTAGCTGGGACTACAGGCGCCCGCCACCTCACCCGGCTAGTTTTTTTGTATTTCTTAGTAGAGACGGGGTTTCACCGTGTTAGCCAGGATGGTCTCGATCTCCTGACCTCGTGATCCACCCGTCTCGGCCTCCCAAAGTGCTGGGATTACAGGCTTGAGCCACCGCGCCCGGCCTAGATTTATATTTCTACTTATGTATGTATCTGTAATATTTCAAAACCTCTGTCATAGAAATCATCGTTGAAGCCATAGGAGTGAATTAAATATCCAAGAAACAGAAAATGTAGAAAAAAGACAAGCAAGAAAAGAACAGTTCTGTAGGCTGACCCCACAATTAGAAGACCAGACAAGAGGAAGGGGAGTCATTATGGAGCTCAGGGAAAGGTCAGGAGCACTTAAGAGCCATCGCCATGGAAACAGGGACTCATGAAAGGGACAGTGGTTGATAATTTCAGACACAGAGAGGTTAAGGAGGGTAAAAATGGAGAGAAGGTCATCAAATGTGATGACCACATGGTCCTTTGGTGACCTTTGAGAGACTAATTTAGGAGAAAGCAGGGGGTAAAAGTCAGTAGCAAAGATGTTGGAGTAATTAGGTTACAGAAGGTGAAAACAAGGAAGGTGGACTAAGTCTTCTTTTCCAAGCCCGTCCCATTTTCCTGCCTGGCATCTGCCATCTGTACTCCACTTTGACTTGACCTTTTTCTCCTGGCATTTTGTCCTGTCTCTCTTACTTCCACTGTCTACTGGCCCCTGTAACGGCATCTCTTGCCAGCAGCAATTCTAGCATTCGGCCAACTAGCAAGCTATGAACTGAATCATCAAGTAGACTTTAACAGATAAGAAAACAGATCAAAGGTTACCTTGGTGAAATGTGTGCCATCATAGATTCTGTATAATGAATGGAATCTCTTTAAGGACATTTTTGACTGGAAGAATCCCCACCTGTCTGTTAACAGAAGTTACCCCCAGGGTTTTAGACAGTAGGAGGTTGTGGTGGGGGATGCCTTTTTATTTTTACCATATAAATCACTTTATTGTTTTAGGTTGTTGTGATTATTGTTTTACAACAAAAAATTTGTTGGTTTTCAGATTAAAAAATTTTTTTTGCATGCCCTCCATTCTTCTAATCTGCAGAGGTACCATTTGGCTAAGACTGTCTATATTTCTTCTTATTTTCTTCAAATTCTCCTCCCATAGTTCTTTGGCAGCCAGAATTAACTCAATGAAAATACTGGCAAATTCTCCAGTCAGTCTTTGTTCTTTATAATGTCATGGACATATCCAGATAATTGTTCTTCTATATCAACTGATACCTAGCTTTTAATGTAATTGGATCTTTGCATATCCAAAAGCCACTTATGCAAATTAAAACAATGACTTCACTCAGTAAACTGGGAATGATAGCCACAGTCATTATGAAAGTAAGAGAAGCTAATCAAAGCCCCATCTTCATAATTTTCTTTTTAGAGACCAACAACTAAAAACAAGTAGACAGGAAGAGAATAATTGGCCACTTATTCTAATCCCTGCCATTTATAATAATGATAAGTAGCACAAATAGCAAACAAATTAATGACTGCTCCCCCTGAACCAATCAATTACCAAGCTATGATCACTTTACCTCCTACTTCTTGAATCTTTTCCTTCTCTACTGACTTATTCAGACTGTCTTTTCCTCTCTCATGGATCATGACAATAGTTTTCCATCCTCTATTCTTGTTTCTCTTAAAAATATCCTCCATATTGGTCACTAAAATGAGCTCTCTCATATAAAAACCAAGCCATTACCTTGCTTAAAACCCATCAATGGCTCTGAAAGCATCATGGAATGTCTAACCTCCTTATTGCAACATGCAAACTTGATGGTTTCCTGACTCCTATCTATAAATCTTCTGTACTCAGACTCATAATGCCCCAGACTTAGCTCTTTAACCTGGAGTTAGTGCTGTTGTATGGAGTTCAGATCACTGCCAGAGTCTACTTCCCCTTGTGGCGAGTTGGCCTTTGGGACCTTACTGTCCTCTCATTGCACATTGGTCAAGACCATCACAATTCACTGTGGCAGGGTTTCCTAATTTTCACATTTGGTAGTAGGAATTGGTGTCTCCCTTCCTTCTCTTTCAGAAGGCTTTTAGGATCCTTATTCAAATACGTCCACTCCCTCTCCCAACCTCTGCAAACTGAGGAAAAGCCTTTGCTAAGACACAAGACTTTTTTTAAAGTTAATTGTATACCATTTTCCAAAGTTAAAACATGCCTCAATTCTTTACATAAAGGATGCTGTTCCAACATGACTTTCTGTGTTCACCTCTAAATAAAAAATTCCACGTCACCAAGTACACTATTACACACATATAATTAGATGTGTATAAAATTCAACTCTCCATAAATACATACATATATCTTAAAGCTTTATATCTCAACTTAGAAAATTACTTTTCTGACAACATCCTTTAATAATATTATTGCTGTTTTACAGAGGTCAGTAGGACTAAGATCAGAGCCTTCTGTGACTTTAACCAGGACTCAAATGAATGAACCCTCTCAATTAACTGATTATTATTTCTTCTACACCAGACTTCTAAAAAAAAGAAAGAAAGAGGCTAATAAATACCAATGTGTCAGAGACCATTTTCAGGCTGTTGAAATAATGCCTTCATCTATAGACTTCATTCATAAATACACACACACAAATACCTACAGTTCTTAGGATCTATTGACATTTTGGAGGACAAAGTCTTCAAACTTGGCCCATTCAAGCCCTTTCACCATGTGTAACCCCATCTCTGGAAGGTCTTAACGCAGGCATGTAGAAAGTGACCGCAGAGATGGGAATTTCCATTGAAGAACAGATGGAACAAAACTTTAAGAGCAAAATGCTGGACCGACTAACAGCAATAAAAATATCTACAGGCCCCACAGTCATATAATCAACTAGCAAGCTACAGTCTTTTTAAAGATCTTTAAATATGTAAAAATATAAAAGTCGGTCCCACGTATGTTTTCAACTCCTTCAGATTTCTGAGGTCATCCACTCTTAAAAGTCCAAGTTGAAGCAGACAAGAAACTAACTTAAAGACATTAGCAGCTCTAGAACCTCTGGAAGGGCCCAAGAATCACTGTTGAAAGCCATCAAGAGAGGCACTTGTAAATCAACTTATGCGAGAAGTTCCACCTATTTGGTTTGAGATTATTGGGAGAGATTAAGAAGGCTTTGGGTCTTCTTCACATTACAGCACCTTTAAAAAAAGAATAGTAAGAAGAAGAACCTTATAACCTAATGCTTAGCCCCTTTTTGCTTTACTCCCAGGGAACACAGAGCTCAATTTAGAACTCCTGGCAGTAGCTCCCCAATTAAAGGGCTGGACACATCCATTTCCTTTTTGGAATCACCTTGTTTAGATGGGTCACACTTTTAAAAGCCAAAATACAAATTCCAAATAAATAAATTAAATTAAATTAAGTAGAAAGCATAATATCATCACAGTCAATTATTGCTAGACCAAGGTACAGACATAGTATGGCCATGGCTTATGAAGTAGACTCTAGATTATCAAAAATCAAATGTCCAAGGCTTACTTTTGTCAGGCCCTCATGTCTTCTGAAGCCATCATCCCTTAAACATTCTACCAAGAACGTCTGGGTCCCATACCATATATCTTGGAAAATTCTGTGGATACCTTCTCCCATCACAGACTCCCACATCCAGATACCACATGCACACACACTTGTCCTATTCCCATGTCAGCATCTCGAAGGTACCCCAGTAAGATTGTGTTTTGAGCAGGGGGCACATCCTCCAATCTGTCTTCTTCCCCCACTCTTTTGCTCCAAGACGGTTGGTACAGTGGATGCCACTGGTGCTCCCTTCATCAGAGATTTGTTTCAACCAAAAAAGAGCTGCCTCGTCCAGATCATACTTCCACCTCAACCCCTTCAGAGAAGACTGGGGCCAATGACTGACCGACATAACGGTTTAAAGACCATACTCCTTACCCTAAGAGGAGTCCAACTCTGTCGTGCAATTCATGCTCCAGAGAGCTCTCTGTGGGATCTAGACTAATTTGATCCCCAGTCAAAACAACATCCACACTTGGGCTTCTTTCCCACCCTATTCTTCTCTCACTCCCCTTGTCCTGAGAGCACTCCCTCAATAAGTCACTTTCACAACAACCCCTGCATCAGGCTCTGCTTCCTGGGAATGCTTCCTGACACAGTTGGATTCAGTAGCTTTTTCCTGAACGACAATAATAACTCAACATAGAACAGTAACAATTTAGATGTGAGTATCCATGCTACATTGCTAAAAGAAGGAGCATCAGAGTGAACAACTGCAGAGTCCACAGCTCTCTCCTCTATACAGGGTATTGTAATCCAAGTGGAGAACATCATCTCTATTTTCATGTATCAGAGGCTTTTATTCTGTCCTCTCTCTTGACTGCCTCCCAGGGAGGGAAGTGAGCACAAAAATAAGAAAGCAAATCCTTGGTGTAGGAATCTTCTAGAGTTTGACAGTCATATTTAAAAGTTTCTGAAAGCTGGCCTGGTGCAGTGGCTCACACCTGTAATCCCAGCTCTTTGGGAGGCTGAGGTGGATGGATCACCTAAGTTCAGGAGTTCAAGACCAGCCTGGCCAATATGGTGAAACCCAGTCTCTACCACAAATACAAAAATTAGCTGGGTGTGATGGCACGTGCCTGTAGTCTCAGCTATTCAAGAGACTCAGGTAGGAGAATCACTTGAACCTAGGAAGTGGAAGTTGCAGTGAGCCACTGCACTCCTGCCTGGGTGACAGAGTGAGACACCATCTCAAACAAACAAACCAGCAAACAAAAAATTGGTTTCTGAAAGCTGTCGGAAGAGATACATGGCATAGAAACCAGATAATTCAACTCTTATAGATGCATCCTTCCCAAACTCATTCCTCTCACTTTCTTTCTCACCTACCCTTATCTACAAACTGAAGAATGCTTCCCTCAATTCCTTTAGAGATTGTGCTAAGAGCTGCTGGGAGGATACTGTGATGCCATGAGGGAAGGTATAGGCAATGTGATCACAAGGAATTCCGTGCGACCTGAGATGGGCAGGAAGGGCATAGCTTCCCCACCTACAAGGTGTGGGTGCCATAGGGTTAATGTCCATTCGGGCTGCTACATGGTTCATTCTGGTGGGTGGGCTAAATTTGAGGGATATATAAATTGCCACAGGAATACATAAAAAGAAACACACCAACACCACTTGGTGCTAAGGCAGGTAAGGTCAGCAGAGTTTCCACTGAGTGTAGAACGTCTGATCTGTGCCTGAGAGGATAAGTAGATGTCCATGCAGCAAAGGAGAAGAAAAAAGTCCCAGGCAAAGAGAATGGACAGCACAGAGATGTGGATGCAGATGGCAGTGCCAGGACCAGGCGAGCACAGAAGACCTGCCAGGGTGTGGCAGTAGATGAGGCTGGGAAGACAGCATGAAACCCACTTGAGAAGGTCCAGAGGATCATGGAAATTTTTCCAGCAGGAAGTGCTTTGTTCATGTGCATTGTTAAAACCAATCTGCCCACTCTCTGGGGAATAGATTAGTGAGATAAGAAGGCAGCAAAACCAGTTAGTAGTCTTTTGAAATGATACCTAGAGCTCATTATATATTTATTACGTGGCCAGGCACTATTCCTAGCATTTTATCCTCACTCTGACTGCATGTGACAAATACTCTTTGGCATCTCAAATGACATGAGGAAACTGAGGCACAGAAGGTTAAGTAAGTTGCCCAGAGAGTCAAAGCTAGTAAGTACAGGGCAATTAATTAAACCAAGGGGGGTCTGGCTCCTGAGTCTGCACACTTTTCTGTCCTCCTAATGATGAGGGACTATTCTAGGGCAGTAATGACTAAAATAGAACACAGGGGACAAGATAAATGACATTTTGAGGGTGAATATAGGTGAGGCAAAGAGATAAATAAAAAGAACTGAGGTTTCCAGTTTCAGTGACCCAGGAGAAGGGAATTAGAATTAAGAAGAGATGGAACAGCAGCTTCAGGGGTGAAAAGAATACCAACGTTTGAGGCATGCTAAGTTTGCAGAGATTGGGAGACATTCTGGTAAGTGTCTGAAATGTTTGTCTTACTCCCAGCCTTATCTTAAGATATCCTCTCCCACTGTGATGGTTAATCCTGATTGTTACCTTGATTGGATTGAAGGATGCAAATTATTGATCCTGGGTGTGTCTGTGAGGGTGTTGCCAAAGGAGATTAACATTTGAGTCAATGGACTGGGGAAGGCAGACCCACCCTTAACCTAGCTGGGCTCCATCTAATCAGCTGCCACCATGGCTAGAATATAAAGCAGGAAGAAAAAATGTGAAAAGTCTAGACTGGCTTAACCCCACAGCCTACATCTTTCTTCTCTTGGATGCATCCTGCCCTTGAACATCAAACTCCAAGTTCTTCAGTGTTGGGACTCAGACTGGCTCTCTGCTCTTCAGCTTGCAGACGGCCTATTGTGGGACCTTTGTGATTGTGTTAGTTAATATTTCACAAGCTCCTATATATATCTCCTATTAGTTCTGTCCCTCTAAAGAATCCTGACTGATATGCCCATCTTCCATAACTTGGTATCATCACATATGCTCTCTCTCCTTTGCTCAATCAGGGTCTGTTCTTAAGACAGTGTCCAGTACAGATGCCATTCACACATTAATGTCAGCAAATTCTCTCTTCCCAGATAGGCCTGATATTAAATGAGAGCTTTACCTCTTGTTAAAGAAATCAGTAAAAATTAATAGACTATGATGGAGAGGCATGTCTGGAGAATCTATCCTGCCTAAGTGTAAGACACTCAGCCCCACCTCCCAAGACAAAACCAGACATTCAAACTGATCAGGTTCTCCCATTAATTCAATAGCTGTGGAATGGATTTGGGAGTTCTCAGAGTCCTCTCACAAGGCACAAAAGCCACAGGGAATAGAGAACACTTTAGAATGTCAGCTAGTTCCCTAAAGTATCCAGGTCTTCTTTCAAAAATGTTCTTGGGCAGGGTGCAGTGGCTCACACCTGTAATCTCATTTGGGAGGCCAAGGCAGGAGGATCACTTGAACACAGGAGTTTAAGGCCAGTCTGGGCAATGTAGGGAGATCCATCTCTACAAAACATAAGAAATTAGCCTGACATGATAATGTGTGTCCGTGTTCCCAGCTACTCAGGTGGCTGAGGTGGGAGGATCACTTGAGCATGGGAGATCAAGGCTGCAGTCAGCCATGATCATGCCACTGCACTCCAGCTTTGGTGACAGAGTGAGACCCTGTCTCAAAAAACAAAAGGAAAGTTCGTGTTCAAAAGATTATCTTTTTAAAAATCAGGCATCTTCCTTCTCCCCCCACCACCCCCACCTCTCTCGCTGACTCTCTCTTCTGTCCTTCTGCCCTCACCCCTACTTGTTTTTGTTAAAAGAAAGTGTTAAAAGGAAAACTGAGGCACAATACAAATCTTAAAGAGTTTGTCTGAGCAAACAACAATTCAAGAGTTGGGAAGCACCAAACCAAAAGAGGTTTGAAGCTCCATAAAGAGTCACAAGGAACTGGCTTTTATAGAGTGAATGCAGAAATAAGCACCTGAAGATGTCGAGACAAGGGGAACACTTAAGGCCAAAAGTTTGAGACTAGCCTGCACAACATAGTGAGACTCCCTATTTTGTCCCCCTTTCAGCTCCCTTTTCTACCAAAAAAAAAGGAAAATTAGCCAGGTATGGTGACACACAACTTTAATCCTAGCTACTTAGGAGCTGAGGCTGGAGGATCACCTGAGCCCAGGAGGTTGAGGTTGCATTGAGCTATGCTCATGCCACTGCATTCCATCCTGAGCAACAGAGTGAGACCTTGTCTCTTAAAATTAAAAATAAAATATTTGATTGATTGTGAATATTTAATTTCCTTATTTGGTTTGTCCCACTAGAAAGTCTCTAGTTATATAAGTTAGTTGGCTGCTTCTGATTGATTGAGCTTAAGTTTTGTTTTCCTCTGATATAAGCATTTACATGTAATGACCCAAGTTAAGTTTTGCTTACGTTTGCAATTTTAAAAAGGTTAAGGTTATTTTCAAGGCCTAACTCACTTGTCTGCTGAGGGATTTTCAGGTCTAGTCTCCATTTTAATTTGTTTTAATAACTGCCCCCTTTTTGGTTATCCTCTTTATCCTCTCAGCAAGCTGAGACTGTGATTAAACGGTATAGCATTCGTCTTGGTTATCACCATTGAGGGAGTTGACGTAGTCACTGGGACAGAGTCACAGAGACATTATCATCGTCCATAGTTGCACTGGAAGGAAGGGTGGTAGTGTCACTGTTATCAGCACCTCTGTAGCCATCACTGGTCAGGTGGTTGAGCTCCTTAAGTTGTCTGATCCTGATGGCAATCACTTGATATGTGAGTAGCTGCTGGACAGCATTTAAAACCCCTGATAGGACACCATGCACTAGGAAGGTAAATACAATGACTCTAAAGAGAATAATCGCCAAGGACTGAAAAATCTCCCAGAGCAGAGATTCCCAGGAGCTACGATGTAATCAACTAAACAAATCAGTAGGTGTAGCATCACCTACGCGATGAAAAACCTGTGTCTCTTCTTTTAAGATCTTCTAGATTTGGGGCAACAATTTCTGATTTATTAACACAGAAGCTACATTTTTCAACACTAACAGCACATGCACCACCCTAGTGAGTGGTTAGAGTATACAGAACTTCTCTATTTTGCAAAACTAATGAAGCAAGGCTGGAGAGAATTCATTTGTAAAGCCAAGACAAAAGTGGCAATGTCATTAAAGCTTTTTCTAAAGTCCTGGGAACATTTATAACAGACTTTTCTAATTCAGAAGTATCAATGGAAGGAATCAATGCTCTGACAAATGAGTGAAACCCAAAACTGCATGTAGTGAGAAGCTTAGCACTGCATGAATTTCTCTTACAAGAAGATATTTTATGGACAAATGAGCCAAGATTAATGGTTTCATTGCAGAGAGGGTTGTCTCTGAACATTCGGAGTCACTTTATTCCAAAATGGTCATTCAATTTGGGTCAATACTTGCACAAAATTGTGGTACATTGGAAATAGAGTCCCATTTCTTTTATGGGTAATGCTAAAATTTGAGGTTCTCAGTTCTATTCCCCTCAGTTTCCTTAAGAAGAAGGGGGTAAGCAGACTTCTAATTCTTGAATTTAGATAAAAAGAAGAGTTTGCTGTTGGATATAGGATTGCAAAAGAGCTAGTTCAGGAAAATCTATTTGGATTATAGAATTAAGAATGGGTATAGGCAGAGTAGGCTTTTGTGTGGTTACATTGGGAAAGGCTAATCCGAACAGTTTCAACACATAATTGAGGAGTAATAAATTGTAGAGAGGAATAAGTCTGATTACTAAAGAACACAGACAGGGAATTTTCATTCATTTGAGGATAGATAGGGAATATAGCTGGGTAAGACTAGTTAGGCTTTGGAGATGTGTCCACATCCTGGTAGGTTGGTACCAGGCTGTTTTATTGGCTGGATGCAACTGTGAAAATATATCAGGTTCTTCATATATTGTAAGGGCACAAATCCAGCATTCTGACTGATTATTTATAGATGCTATTTTTTATACAATATCCGCCAAGGAGTGTTTGCAATCAATGTTAAATTTTTAAAAAGCCTAATAAAGCTACTGATAACAAAAGCATTTTAATCATAGTACCAGTAAACTTGTATCATTGATAGATGCAAAAGACTATTCATTGTGTCATTATTTATAATAGCAGAAGATTGAAAACAATCCAAATATCTGATGGGGATCTATAAACTATGATATGTCCCCAAAATGCTGTACATTCAGCTTTGAAGAAGAAAAATAAGAAAAAGCCTCATGTACTAATATGGAGTGATCTCCAAGAGAAATTGTTAGGTGCAAAAATTAAGGTGCAAATCAAGGTAAGTAGTATACCACTTTTATATATATGTATATGCAATTCTTCCAGTATTTCTTTTTGTAAATATAAGCATACATATTTTTCAAATAAAACCATACATGTTTTTGCAAATATAAGCATATATATAAATCCAAGTTAACACATGTTAATATAAGCATATATATGCTTATATTTAATATTAATCAAAGTCAATATATCAAAGCATAAATATAATATAATATAATATAATATAATCAAGACATATATAGATGCTTATATTTGCAAAAAGAAATACTGGAAGAATAAACTAGAAACAAAAATTTGCAGCCAACTGAGGCAAACAGGGTACAGGACTCAAGGCTTGAAGTAAGAGTATCCTGGTGTATTCGTCCATTTTCACGCTGCTGATAAAGACATACCCAAGACTGGGCAATTCATAAAAGAAAAAGATTTAATTGGACTTACAGTTCCACATGGCTAGGGAGGCCTCACAATCATGGCAGAAGGCAAGGAGGAGCAAGTCACATCTTACGTGGATGGTGGCAGGCAAAAAAAAAAAAGGCGTTTGTGCAGAGAAACTCCCGTTTTATAAAACCATCAGATCTTGTGAGATCCACTCACCATCATGAGAACAGCATAGGAAAGACCCATACCCACGATTCAGTTATCTCCCACTGGGTCCCTTCCACAACACGTGGGAATTAAGGGAGTGACAAGATGACATTTGGGTGGGGACATGCAGCCAAACCATATCACCTGAGTATAACTATATTATGTTGCCTATAACTATATAATGTTGACTTTGGAATTACGTGTTATATATATTCAAAATGTGAAATTTTAAAAAGGAATAAGCCCATCTCAAGTAGACATTGAGAGGATATATTTTACAAAAGCAAATCTGCAGACAGAAGTCAAACCAAGGCCTAACCATGGTTTATGGACCTTCGTGCCCACTCAATCCTCTAGATGGCCTGCCAAAGATGAGTGTAAAATGGGAGTGGAGAACAGTAGCAGAAAAAAGACAAGGATTGGATAGAGAAGGGGAGACAATGTCAAGAAGAGTGTGGCCGAGAGAAAGTGACAAGAGAACACAAAGTAAGAAGCAGCACAGACAAGACACTGCCTCTCCAGACCACCACCTCTGTCTGAAAAGCCTTCTCTCTCAATCTTGCCAGAGATCTTTGTCGTTAGCTAATAGTGGCTTTTTAAATAAGTTAGACTTTTTTTTTTTTTTTTTTTTAAACAGTCCTAGTAATTTAGGAGAGCTTTTGTTTGTGTGTCGGGGCACTATTTGAAGATACAAAGCTGTGCAATTTTGATTCCACAAGAGTTCATCCTTTCGCTCCCTGCTCCTCTGTCCCCTATCTAAGCAGGTAGGCACCTGTGTTCACTGCCTCAGGGAGCAGATGTGGAGGATACAAAATGAAAGCCGATCTGTCTAACATTCACCACTCCTCTCACCTCCCGCCCTAGGGAAGTGGGGGAGAAAGAGGAAGAAAGCAGCCACTGGGGTCCTGAGCACCATTCCTGCAGGGAGGGGAAGACTTGTGCCAGGAATGGGCAAGTGGCTGCAACACTCTATGCAGAGGGCATCATAGGCAGCCTTCCACACATCTGTGATCCAAGCAAGGGAGCCTGAAGGGAAACAGAGAAAGACCCACTGGATTTGAAAAAACTATGCAGTCAGGGACCTGTGGAGTCCCACCCATTCCTTGCAAGGGACAAGAACAGGAACTGATGGACACAATGTCAGAGAGAGAAAGAGAGTGCTGGGAAACCTTTAATTTTCCCAACAGCCTGCCATAATGTAGAGTTCAAAGTTAATATTAAAGTGGTTAACAGATAATTTTAACGTAGTGTTTACTGCACATTTTAATTTTTAGGAAGACACTTATGTCCAATATCTCTGACTTATTCTCAACCTAATGGGACATGCTTTGACCTCAAGGGGTATAGAGGCCCGGTGCAGGAAAACAAGAACAGGGCATCTCCAGCTTTTCCCAGGCTCTCTCTCTCAGACCTGTGCTGTCCCTCACAGTACCCTACCCACATGGGGTGTCAGTGCTGGAACCCAGAGACAGCAGCACAACCAAGGAATCAAGAAACAGCAAAGCAAGCAAAGGTAGAGCCTTGGAGAACTTCTCAGAGAAAGATACAGATTATGACCTCTCAGTTTACCTTTATTTCATTCATACGCTCAGAACTAAATTCCACAGCGATCAAACAAATACACTTGATTCAAGAACAGACACAAAACTGTCCTGCACTTTGTCCTGAAGGCAAAAGCAACCAACCAACCAACCAACCAACAAAAAGGTCAGAACAGGGTCAGGGTGCAAGGGGATGCTAGCTAAAAATATAAAGGGATTTGAAGAAAACGCCATTTTTTTCAATGTCTTGGAGATTTAGTAACTGATTTTGGCTGCTACATAAGCAGATGGGTTTTCTTTAAGATAAATTGCAGTCCTGGAACCTATCCAACTCATAAAACAGACTTACCCTTGCGAGCTGTGTAGACTGGCAGGGGAAACGATTACATGAGGATAAGAAGAGTGTATTTCATATGTTCAGCTGAACTCATGAGATTGTTTAGATTCTACAAAAAAAAAAAAAAAAAAATAGGGTAATCTACCAGTTTCTGCTTACCGAGGCTAACTGGTTCTTCACTTTGCCCATCTAGTACACAGTATCGCAACAAGGATTAACTCACCTGCAGGACCGGGAGCTCCCTAAGGGCTGGAGCCATGTTTCTTCATGGCTTAACCTCCATTTCTTATCACAGTGCCTGGTGCTAGGAAGTGCCCAACAAACATGCAGTGAAGACACCAGGGGATGGTTAGATGACCCCTCCGTGGATGGAGAGAAGAAGGATGTGTGCGTTGGCTGCCGCTCTATTATTCATAAGGCAACAAAAGTTTTGCCATAATTTATTCAGTCTCCGGACAAATGGGAAGAACAGAGAATGGTCAGGGTCATAACAGAGTGTTCTGTTTCATCTAATCTGTGAGTGGTGGATCTAGTAGATGGGGTAAGACCCAGTCCACAGCTGGAGAGCAAGAGTATCAAAGCTTATCTGATGTTGTGGCCAACACGTGGTAGCAAGACTTTCTCAAAAGCAGTAATATTCAAGGGTCACGGCAAGCGATAGTATTGTGGGGTTAAGGGCAGTAAGATCCCCTTGACTGAGAGGTGATAAGCAAGTGATAGCAGCTCTGGAGAAAGTTCTGGGCCCAGGAAGGAATTAGGGGTTTAATTGGGAACTCAAAGTAAAAGCCCAAATGGATGGCCAGATTGAGGATGGTTCTGTCTTGGGCACACGGCTGCAGAGGAATCATTAGATATGAAGATTTAGGCAGCAATGCTAAATTCTACCCCAGGAAAGGACTGGGATCTTAATGCTCTTCTTGGGGATCCTGTTCCAACTCTCCTGTACATTCATCCTCTCCTCTCCAACCCATCAGCACCTAACCATGCTTAAGTCTCTCTCGTATTAAAAGGAAACAAACCAGTGAATCAATAAGCAAATTTTTCTTCTTGCAGCCCAGTGTTGTCCTTGTAATTGTCTCCACATCTTCGCTTCCTTCTTGCTCCTCTTCTGTATACCCAGCTGCAGATCTTTCTCCATTCATGAGGCTGCCTTCAGTGATGACAGGGTGATGTTACTGTTGCAAAATCCACACATTTCAGTATGCATCCTCTTGGCAGCATCCAACATTGTTGACCACTTCCTCTTTCTTGTCTTCCACAAGAATGCCATCTTGTGGGTTTCTCCCTGCCTTCTACCACTCCTTCCTGGATTCCTTCTCCTAGTTTTCTGGGGTGCCCTTCTCTTATGCTACATACCCTCTGGTAAGATGTCATCCACTCTCTTGCCCTCATACCCAGATGCAAATGCTTACAAATCTACGTTTCATCCTAGACTTCTCTCCAAATCAGCATACCTATATACACGTACCTATGTTCTGGACTTTTCTCATTGGCTCTTCCATAGGCAGAAGAATGTCATTCAGATTCTGAGGCAGTTTTGGTTTTAAGGACCAAAATGAAACAGACAAGGGCCAAAATGATACACAGCAAAATTTGTTATAGATGAAAAGCTGACTTGAGAATCACAGACCTTCAGTAATATTTACAGTTGAAAAAATTGTCTCATGAAACTCGCTGGTTACAAAAAAAGGTAAAATACAACTGAAAATATCAAAAACAGAAAATGGCAAAAAATTATTATTGCTCACAAATTAATGAAAAATCAAAAAAGTAGATGTACAAAATTTGACATGGTAAAAATAGTAGAGCTAAAATGACATTTACCATGAAAAAGTTATATCTGTAAAAATTTGACAAAGATGATGATAAAGAAGTTGATAAATCAATTATTCATTGTAAAATGTACACAAGAAAGATTTTGTCCTGATGGAAACAGTGCTAGTAAAATAAAAATACAGGAGGGAACAAATGGGAAAAGATTAAATTTGCCATACAGGAAATAGGTCAAGAAATTAAACTAGCTTAATGAAGTTAACCCTGGAATAAATCTTTACCACAAAATTCATCAGTGTTGATATCATCTTGATGGCAACATTTATATTCAAGAACAAAAAATACCCAGCAAGGTCAAAACATACAAGAGCTCAAAATGATGATGTCAAAATGTCCTGCACTCCCTATAGGCACTTCAAATTCCACAATTTCCACACTGGAGTCACTTTCCATTCCCTACCTATACCCTAAACTGCTTCTCTTGCATTTCCTATCTCTGAGAATAGCACCATCATCCCCAAGTCAAAATTCTGTACATTTCCCCTGAAATTTCCTCTGTCTTCCTTACGCACTTTTCCCCCACCTGTACACTGTATCACATCCTGCCTTTTCTGGCTCCTAATTATCTCTCAACGTATTCTCTCCACCCCATTTCCACCGTAACTCCTGCTGTTGAGGCCATTAACACTTTTGTGCTACAGCCTCTTCACTGGTCATACTGATTCTCTTGACTCCCTCAAACCATTCCACATGCCAGCAAGGAAAGAGATCTTCCTAAAATGCAAATCTAATCCTCTACTCTTCACAGGTTCCCTCTGCCCTGTGCCTAGCTTGCAAGGCCCCTTGTAATATTTATATCTGCAGCCTAACCCCACCATCACAGCTACATTACATCTCTCTCTGTGCCTTAGACTTCGCATCCCCTCCCTGGTTTAAAGGCATTGCATACAGTTCTCCTTCTACTTCAAATCCTGCTGCTTTCAACCTAAACCCTATAACTCCCATGCTAGTGAATTCTTACTCATCCTTTGAGAATTATGTTGCAACTATCTCCTAGTCTTTCTCTACTACCACATTGTAAAGTTCTTAGGACAAAGTCATGACTTACTCACCTTTATATTCTTAACACCAAGTACAGTTACACTTGTAATTACTGACATGTAATAAGACTTCTCCATATATTTGTTGAACCAATGAATGGAGCTTCTTTAATCTTCACAACAATCCTGCATAGCAGGTATTACTATTGTTGTTTTAAAAAAGCTCAAAGAAGTAACTTGCCCCAGTCCCCACAGCAAGTAAGGAGCAGTTTGGATTCAACCTATATTAGTTTATAAGGTGCATGTTATTTCTGTTCTACCATGCTCTGTCTTTCAACTAGATGCAACCAAAATACACATACGGACACAGTTCCTACAAATATGGGATCGAGAGCTGACAGGAGGAGTAATGCATTAAAAAATAGTTACAACACAGTGTGGCGTGCACACTAAGACGCTAAGATGCATGAACCATGGGTGTATATTCAAAAGAATGACCATGGGAAGTTAAAAAGACTGTGAGGGAGAATATTAGAGCTGGGGCTTAAAGGATGTGGAAGAGCTTGACTGGCAAAGTTGGGAAGAGAGTCCTGGGCAGATGTAGAAAATAAGTTGCTTTCTTACACCTCAGTTACTGCATCAGAATAAGTTTAGGAAATTAATATTCCTTGAGTGTAGTATAGATGACAAACCTGCTAATGCCAATATTTTGAAACTCTAAAATAATTAAATGTACAAGAGTATAAATCATCAGCAAGGATGATTTCTCAGAAGCATTGAGCATTATACCGAAAGCGTCTTTCTTGGGTGCTGCCAGAGACCTCAGGCAGGCCATTATGAACGTATTTCTTCATGCTTGTGCTCATCATTGTATTCTTCCGGGTTCCAAGTGCTAATTAAAATTGCACACTGACTGCCAAAGAAAAAGCAAAAGCGCTTACATTAAAATAATGTGTCTAAATTAAATGGCTCAAAACAGAGAGTCTGATTCCAAATTGACATACAGTTCTTACCCTACTCCATAACTATTGGGGGATTAGGCTGAGACTCAGACACAAAATTGAATACATAATGTCTTCTTCCTGGTATTTATACTTACTGACAATAATCTAGAACTTTAAAGTTTACAAAAGACTGCTTCCAAGCCATCGACATCCCATTTCATCCTTTCAATAGACTGAAATGATTTGATTTGAGGTTCTGAGGCTAAATATGATTATTTTATATGTGAATACATTGCCTATCATTAAAATGTATCTGTGAGTTGCTGTCAAAAAATGTTAATCCTTAATGAATGATTTATTGTCTTATAGCCAAACAAAACAAAAAAAAATTTTTTTTAAGTTTATTCTATGAATGTTCTGCTGAAACAACTTTTCAGGAAAAAAAAAAAGATGGTAAAATGTCTTAACTAGATCCTGGACTTGGACATTGAGAGTAAGACTTAATGCATAGTAAATGTTCAATAAACAGATTATTGTTCCAATTATTCTTGTGAAAATTTTGTAGAAATGCAAGCATATCCCAATATACACCAGATTAAAAACAAACAAACAAACAAACAAACAACCAGAATTACTCTTCAACACGTGGAGATGGCCAAGAGGAAGTGTTGGCAACCTACAAATGCCCTAATTTCTCATTTCACTTCCAGGCCATTCTTCCCCACTCTCCTTAAGTCAAAATGCTCTATCCCAGCCCCATTCATGGTCTACTATTTAGCCTTGGAAATCTCATTCTGCCCGTGCTCTAGCGCCCACCTGTCAGGCTGTTCAGTTGCCATCCTCAGCCCTGTTTTCCATCTGGCAAACAAATCTTTCCAGATCCATCTAAATGCCATTTCCTTCTAAGCTGACCTGGTCATCCCAAAGCCAAATTAATTAATCTCTCCTCTGAACTACCATGGTACTTCATATGGTCTTCCACTGTGGTACTTACTGTATAGCAATGTAATTACTCGTGGGTGGGAAATTCATCTTATTTACCTTTGTTACTCTAAGGCTTTTTACCAGTACCGGGCACATAAAATCTGGTCAACAAACGTATGCTGAATAAGAAATACTAAAGACTGCTGTTTGAAGGTAAGCAATTTCAGATAAACATTATCATTTACAGTAGGGTACCTGAGCTCACCAGAAGGATAATATTACAAATGAATGTCAGCATTTAATGCTAGCCTCAAATAACCAAAGAGGCACCTAAAAAATCATGTGACTCTAAAGCTGAAAGGAGACTTTGAGACAATCTAGCCCACCTTCTGCTACATAAATTAGGTAATAATGGCCCAGAGCACATCCACGTTCCACAACTAATAAGTGGCAGGCCTCCTGATTCTAAGTTTATAGCTTTCTCCATTATATTCTGCTACTCTCTGCATGATGAACTTTTATAGCCTACTGCCATCATTCAAGATTACTTTTTATGGTGTAGTCCCAAATATTTCACCCACTTTGGTGCACACAGGCAAAAGAACAGATTGTTTTGAAAAAACTGTCCATTAGCTAAAAACAAATACTCGCATGGGCAAATCCACCTGTGTGTTTATATATGTCCCTGAAGGATTAACGGTTGCTGCCTTTCTAAAAGATTTAGCTTAAAAAAACACACTCAGAAGAAAAACCTTTGCTGATAAGCTATTTTTAAAAAATACTCCCAACATAAAGAAAACTATTTGCTTTCAAGGGAGAAGCCAGTTATACTGTCCATAAAACACCAGTGAAGAAGGCTAATCACACCAATTAGGCATCCTCTGTGGAACACTATCAAAATATCAGAGGGAAACAAATTACAGATTTGGAGTGGACATTGCATTGCCCAAAGTCAGTGGAACCAACTGATTTTTGGACCTTAATTACTTAATACAAGATTGATTTTGTTGGATGCATTAAGATAAAGTAGAAATTGTGTGTTTATCCAGCTAGTAAAAATAAAATCAAATTACATGAAACTAAGTACTATTCAGAAAAAGAATATCTAGCCAAACATTTCAGATAATAAATATAAGAACTATAATAAATATTAAAATTGAATATTTAAAAATGGGTTGCAGCACTAGAAATGAATTATTTATATTAAGACAATTGTGTTATTACACCGCTAAGTAGACGGATGAAAGGTCAGAGTGTAATTTAAAAGATGACAATGACCAGCATCTGATTTAGTCTCAGTTTTCTTAGCAATCGAATATTTATGTGTAAATTATACATGCCAAATTTGCAACCCCAGTGTATATCTGTCAAGAGTGGGCATATGCTTAGGAGAACGTGAATTAACGTTAGTACCAGCTTAGGCAAAGTATAATTAGGAGGATAAAACTGTCACAAGAAAATAATGCTTGCTAAAGCTACAATACGTTTTCTTCTTATTGCTATTTCAAAAAATTAACCACATTCTTTTCTCCTCCATGAAACTGTATACCTAAGTTATAGTATTTATTAAGCATCCACATGGAAGACAAGCAGGTAAAAGTGGTTCATTATTAGAAATTGATACTAAATTGGAAAATGTCAGAAACAAGAGAAGCATTTTACACATAAACATAGACTTAGAACTGAAAAGAAAAGCGAATAGAATAGATGCATACAAAAGGGCAATTTGAAAATCTAAGGCCTTGAAATCAGATAATCTAATTTCTAAAACCTGGAAAGCAGAAACCCTGAGAAGATTTTTGAGAATCCGAAAGTTTATCATGCATTTGCAATAAATTTGGGTATGAAGGCAAAAGAGAGAAATAAATATTTGGGTTTGCCTAAAAGATAACAAACAATAGATCCTTGTAAAAGACTGCTTTCACTTTTTAATCTCAGAAACAAGAAGGAGAAAGAAAAGGAAAAACTGCCAGAATGAAAACACTGATTAATGAACAGAATGAAAGCTAATAACAAGAGCAGGATCACAGCCCGAAAGAGCTTAAAGGGCATCGATGTCAAGAGAAAAATTACTCAGTTACCCTTAATCCATCATAGTTCAACTAGAAACACTAGCAAAAAGCAAAAAACTATCCTAAATACCACGTAAAATCTCCCGATTACCAACTGCTATTTGATAAGTGGCCAAAAGAAGCAATAAATAACTTGCCACTGGGGAATAACAAAAAGAATAAAACAACAACAACAACAAAAAACTCTGAAAGGCAAAATTCAAAAGGACTAGCAACAGGAACTGGGTGGTAAATAAAATCTCCCCTGCTTCCTGAATTCCAAAATGAAAGCCTTTGCCAGCTAGATTTAGAAAAAAGGATTTTTGACAGTTATCAACACATTACTGGAAGGTCTGAATTTATTCTGCAAAATGATTATTGCTAATTAACTTACTAAATGATTAACACGGTTTGAAACAGCGTCTATTTATTTTCATGGTGATAATGAGAAACACTGTTCTTTTTTCTCAAAGAGATAAATCTGGAATGGAAAGCCTGCTGAGTCATTACCAGGGGCCCTTTCATCAGTATTTTGAAATTTTCCAGAAATTTAAAGTCCAGCACAAAATACATTTTATAACTGATCATGAATAAAAGGCCCTATAAGCCAATAAGCCATGAAATTATATAGGTTCATACACTTTTATTACATAAACAGAACCCACCTTTAGGTCTTCAGAACATAATATCCTTTACAAAACACCCCTTTCAGCAAAGTAGTTTTCAAAAAGTCCTATTTACGATGGTTTCTGTCATATATTCTCATGTCAAAGAAATGCTTTTAAAAATGATGTTGCTCATGCTTTAGTTAAGGTGTAACAGGTACATTAGAATCAAAGGCACATTACTTAATTTGTGTTACATCTTCCAGAAATAAAGCGAATTGATGTCCTTTAGAAATCCATGGAATAAAGTCCAAAAAGAATAAAACATAATGCGCATCAGTCCAAAAATGACTGCCAAAGACAGAAATTATTATTACTGAAACTCAGAAATTCAAACTCACATTAATTTAGTGCAAAGGCTTGTTCTGCGTTCAGCAGTATATTTTATTTCTTTAGAACATCAGCTGCAAAGCTGTTTAGATCTTTCAAAAACATCAACTCTTCTTTCTGACGACAAAATGGTGAATGAATTAAATTCAGAACTACAGTTTGTGAAGACACATGACATTTATGATTCATGAAATAGAAGTCATGTAATGCTAAAATAAAGTTTCAACTGAGAAATACAGATTTAATTAAAACTGTGCTCTATTCAGTGTTTGAATCCATATTATGAAAATCAACTGTACAATGATTACTGAGTAATCATCTCAAATATAACTTCAGGTGCTGTTTAATGTCACCTTACAGCAGAGTTCTTAGACTTAGGTGTGCACGGGTACAATATTGGAAATTTGTTCAAAATGTAGAAACCCTGAGGTCTGGTGTGAGAAACACAGCCTTAGAGTTCTGGAAAGTCACTGAGAAACCATCACTTCTCCTCATGCCCAGAAATGAAGGACTAATGCACAGAACATAAAGGTACATAAAAACTTACATGTCTTTGTTGTTATCAACACAATTATTGCATTTAAACTCTATGCATTCAAACCTTAGACTCAATTACAAAGTGACTGTAAGCATTTCATATTTTCTACAAATGTTGATAGTGCATGCCTGTCTACTATTTTTATCCAGAAGGGAGTTGCATGGAGTTTAGCCCAGTATTTTGGAGCTAGAAGGGAGGAGGATCGGTCATTGAGTCCAATACTCTATAAGTCAGAAAATGAAGCAGAGAGGGGTCACCTGTGCTCCTTTGGTCAAAGACTTTAGTTGAAGGTCAGAGAGAATCCAGGCCATTTCCTGACTCGGGATTCTTTCAAGTTAGCAAATATGTGATGTTTTTATTACTCAGGAAAAGTGTATAGAACTACTTTCAAAAATATTTTAGGGACAATACACTAGAAGTGTTATCAAGAGATAAACTGCTTTGTAGTTAAAAAGTGAAAACTACAGCCTAAATGAAAGGAAGGGAGAATAAAAGGAAAATGGTATTTTTTTCAGCTCTTATTATACAAGAGATGATGACCCACTTACCAATGAAAAGACACTGAGGGCCACAGTGACCCTCTGAGACCCTCTTTCCAGGGTCACACAGATGAAATATGTGGCCAAAACAGCATCTTTCCCAAGGCTTATAACTGTAGGCCCTTGTACTACACTGTGCTATACCTGGTAGGAAAGAATATAGAAATACAAACTAAAAAACATCACTTATTTTAAAAGTCTTGCTATTTCATGAAATGGCAGACCATAATGATCTGGTGTGGACATCAAACAAAAAGAGTTTACATGCCTCATTAAGATAACTTTCTGGAGCTTTGAATCCATGGCTTATACGTAATGGGTTCAGTATATTTTGTGTAGCCACAAAATCCCAATTGTTAAATCTTTAATTACTGAAATATGAAGTTATGCAATTTATGTTTGAAATCTGTGTATGCTACTCACCAAATTTTTGTTCTTTAAAAATGACTGTTTTGCAATTTTCAAAACACAGTAGCTTCATAATGCATATAGCAATCACAAGACTTTATCAATCTCTGGTTTCTGAACTCACATCCAATATTCATCACTTTCCTCTACTGAAATTACTCCCCACCTGTGGAGTATTTTTTTTCTTTTTAGTGCAGACATGCTACAGCATACCATCTTATTGTTTGTGAAATCAATATTTAAATTGATTCAGGAAAAGTGTATGGAACTAATTTCAAACATCTTATAGAGACAATTCACTAGAATTACCCCTAAAAAGAGTTATAAGATAAAACCAGGATTTGGATGACAATGATGGACAATATTGTCATTGTCATCCAAATCTACGTTTAATCTTATAACTTAATTCAGAATGTTATTTGATGCCTATTTAATGGCTAAGGTTGCTATGTTTCTTAAATACTCATATTGTTTTTCTAATGGTAATACCATAAATCCAAGCCTGTATTTTTCTTTTTACAACTGATATAAAGTGCATTATGATATTTTGACTGCTATTTATCCTCCTCGGAGAACTGCTGGTTCTTCTATGCTGCATAAATATTTCTTATTTTAAGATAATTTGTAACCTAATACTTTGAAGATTCCAAATACATATTGGAAAATACTATTTTCCTGGATTCTAACTAAGTTGCAACACGTTGAATTAACTCAAAGAAAACAATTTTCTATATGCAATAAGCTATTTGATTATCTGATTATCAACACCCATACAAGGGAAGAATAGCTGAAAAAAGTATTTTTACTAATGGTTGTTTCTAAAATGCTTTTTTGTATGTTGACTTCAATATAGGTTTGAAATTGTGCAGTTTCACATGTCAGATATAACAAAGCAGCTTCAGTGAAAAGATTCAACCGAAGAGAAGCTACAAGACCCTCAACTTGCCCACATCCGCATTCCCACATTTCCAATTTGTTCCTCCTGCTTCAGTCAGTACCTAGCCGTGGCATGGCTGCTTCCTTTTTTTTTTTTTTTTGGCACGGCTGCTTCCTCCTCTTCTTTTTTTTTTTTTTTTTTTTTTTTTCTTTTTTTGAGACGGAGTCTCACTCTGTCGCCCGGGCTGAAGTCCAGTGACGCGATCTCGGTGCGGTTCACTGCAACCTCCGCCTCCCGGATTCAAGCGATTCTCCTGCCTCAGCCTTACAGTAGCTGGGAATACAGGGGGGCAGGCGCCCGCCATATGCCCGGCTAATTATTTGTAATTTTAGTAGAGACGGGGTTTCACTATGTTGGCCAGGCTGGTCTCGATCTCCTGACCTCGTGATTCGCCCGCTTCGGCCTCCCAAAGTGTTGGGATTACAGGCGTGAGCCACCGTGCCAGGCCCTCTCTCTTCTATTTAAAAGGATAGGCACAGCCTTTGGAACCGAATGTCTTTCCTCAGGCCTCATAATAGAAAATGAAGAAAGTCCATTCTGACAACTGGCTGCCTTAGGAAACAGAATTTGGGATTCTTACCCTTCAAGCTCCTGTCGAGTCAAAGGCAAAGGCAATAACCCAATAAATGTGGTGAGACAGTAAATGGAAACTGACATAAACATAGCAATAAAAGCCTACTTCCCTCTTTGCAATCAATACATAATGGAATGGGTATGATTTTACACCATAAAAGATCAGAGAATAATAGAATTTGGGCTGAATAAAGCTTAGAAAGAAGTCACAACACTTTCCATACCTTTTGATTTTCAAAACGATTCTTAAGATTTGTCGAGAATATTTGTTTTCAATTGTTTCAGTGAGGCTCAGTTTTGACCACATGCAACGAAAATAGAGAATTTCATGGAGGATCATCACAGGATTGGCTTAGAAATGTAATCCTGTGAGCTGTCCCGTTTCATACAGGATAAGGTTCCGACGCCTGCACCGAATGTTCCTCCTTTCAACGAGGCTGGGCTCCTAGCTGCTGGGGCATTTTTTAGTCCATCTTGGGCTCTCACCTCTGCCTCCTGCTCAGCTGTCACAATGCCAGGCGGCTGTGCAGCCCAAAGCAGCCCACTCCGTTTTAAACTTGCTCAGTTTGCAATCAGGTAACCCGCTACCGACAACAGAACCCTCAAGGTTCGTTTATATGCGGTTCTCAAGTTTAGGTCTAAGGAAGTTTCCAGGAAGCTTAGTGTTCGGGGAGGAATTCGTTTTGCTTTTGCTAATCAAAGAGACACAAAAGCACATCTGAGTCCCGAAGCTGACACATGGGAAATCGCGGTACCACTGTCCCCTCACCAGAGCGCGCAACAATCACTTGCGGAGCGGGTAAAAGGTCCGCATCTTCTCCGAGCCTGGGGCACCTTCGCTCCCACGGCCCCAGCTGGTGGTGGTCTTGACACCACGCTCGGTGCGGGGTCACACGCCAGAGCTGGAAAGGGGAGGTCCAACCCCAAGTAAAGCGACAGAGTAAGGACACAGTGGTGGCCAAGGGCTGTCTGCTAACCCCAGTCCCTAAAGACAGTGTGGAAAGTCCGTCCCAGCGCCAGCCCTTGAAGCGCTCTGCTGGTCCGGCCGCGGCCCCTCCCCTGCGCGCCCCCACCTGTTGTGAAGCTCCCCAAGCTCCTTCTAGCCCAAGTGCTTTGGAAACTGCCAAAGGACACTCAGAGGCCAGGGAATGTGACAGGCAAGCATAAATATGCAGAAGAGATGGAACCAAAATAGCGGGCACGCAGGGCCGGAGCTCGCGGGGGTCGGGGATCTGGAGCCGGGCCCCCGCCGCCGCGGCCGCGCCCGCGCCAGCGGTGCCAAGACCTGGCGGGCGGCGCCGGCGCACTCCGGGCACCCAGTCTGCAAAAGGGGCCCTGAGCGTGCGGCCGGACACCTCGCAGACTGCGGACAGCGGCCGGGGCGGCAGCCTCCCCGGGGCTCCACGGCCGACCCGCCGCCCGCCGCTGCCATCCCCGGCCCGCTCCTGCCGGGTCCCAGACCCAAGCCCCGAAGGCGCCCGCTCTGCGCGACCGCGCAGCCCGGCTGCATGGAGCCCGGCGCGGTGCCCCGGCCGGCGGAGCCAGCCACGGCGCGGGAAACAGCCGCCCGCCACGGCGAGGGCAAAAAGAAGATGGCGGCGGCTGTGGCGGCGGCGGCAGCAGCGGCGGCTGCCTCACACGCGTCGCTGACGCCAATGGTGCGCGCCAGTCGGCGGGCCGCGGATGGCGGCGGCGGCGGCAGCGGCGGCCCGGGCTCCGGCGAGGGGCGGGGCGAGGCGGGGAGGGGGCCGGCCGGAGGCGGAGGCCGGGCCAGAGGCTGGAGGGAGGCGGCGGGGACAGTTTGTTGTGCTCGGAACATGGCGGGCGTTGGCGACGCGGCCGCCCCGGGAGAAGGCAGCGGTGGCGGCGTGGACGGCCCGCAGCGGGACGGCCGCGGCGAGGCGGAGCAGCCGGGCAGCAGCGGCGGACAGGGGCCCCCGCCGGCGCCTCAGCTCACTGAGACGCTGGGCTTCTACGAGAGCGACCGGCGGCGGGAGAGGCGCCGGGGCCGCACAGGTGAGGCGGGCGGCGCTAGGCCGCGGCGGGCACCAAGGGGGCGGACTGGGCACCGAGGGCGCCTTGGGACCTCGGCCCCCGAGCCCCGCGGCCGGCGCTGCCTCCCGGGATCGCCCGGGCTGTGGGCGCGCGCGCTGCCGATGCTCCGCGGCCGTTGACAGCTCCTCGGGCGGGTTCCGCGCGCACCGCCGAGGCTCCCGCGGCCGCGCCAGGCCAGGTGTGCGCTAGAAGGGGTCTGCGGCCGGGAAAGTTCTGTCTGGGTCCCTGCACCGCTCTCGGAAGGTCTTAGGTTGGCGGGCATCTCCACGTCTCGGAGCCAAAACGTGAGAAGCACACGGCTGATTTCTTAATTATATTTATGTCAAGGTGACTTTTTTTGTTCTGTATTTTAAGTGAACTTGAGCCATAGAGACCTGTTAACTTGCTCTCCAAATAGATGTTTCACAGACAGCTGACGGTGTGGTAGTGACCATGAAGTTCAGTAGTTTTGCCCAGTACAGAAATATTTAACACTCCATGAAATGTTGCATCCGAACTTTTCCTAAACTGAAACTTAAGCCAAAAAATTGCTAGATGAGAAAATGTGTACTTATGAATGCTACATTCAGTGACCAGTTTTAAACGTATTGTTACAGTGTTACAGTTCCTATAAGATCTAGGTTTTTATTCTCATTTAAAAAATTTTTTTTAACTTGCGTTAGTATTCATATTGCAGTTGCAAATTAGTTTTAAATGAAAAAAGATTTTGAGATGGATGTCTTCTTGAATATAGAGTGAACCCAACCTTTTAATTCCTCAGGCTACAGCAGCTGAACTATAACTCCATTAAATTTCTTCCAACTAAAAAATTATTTCTGTTGTCCAAAAGGGACTGTGTTAGCCGTTATTTCCTGCAGTTCATGCAAATAACTTTAAGTTGTGAGGCTGATTACATCATTGATTGTACTTGAGTATGGAAATTTTAACAGTACTTAAGGGACATAAAGTTGATCAGATGAGATTTTAATTGATTTGCTGATTCCCAGAACTGGACCTAGGTTCGATTTTGAAGCAGTCTGTATGAAAATTACAGACTGTCATGTTTGGTCTTTTTCAATTAACCACTTAAAAATTCTCAACCGTACTTTATTTGGTTTAGTTCTCAGTTAAACATTTGCTTTCAAGAGTATTTACTTTCTGAATTGGCAGGATCTAAGTAAGTCAAAATATCAAATCTCTCAACTGTCTGTTTACTTACTTAGACTTGAATATTAAAAGCACTCTTGTAAATAGAAATAGATGTTGCCAGGCTTCACTATACTTTCTTTAAAATATTTCTCAGTTGCAGGAAAGCCACCATTTTAAAAGCCCTTTTTTCTTGTTTGCATGGAGAGGAAATGAAGTTGTTTGAAGCCTATTGATGAGCACAGATCTTGAGCTTGCAGTATCACTTCACACTTCTTCCCTGGCTTTTTCTGGGACTGGATACCTGGACTTACATGGACTTCATTATACCACATATCCATTCTTCACCAACATGGTTCACCATGTTTAAGGCTGGATTTTTTTTAAACCCATAGTCGCAGGAAGTCATTATCAGGGAGATGCCTCCAGGTTTAGCTGTTGGGGTAGTCCTTGTTCTTTCCCCAGGTCCATTGATTTTGTGTGAGGAGATGTCAGTGGCCACTCCTGCTTTACCAAGTCACACTAGCCTTGGCGATCAGGATTTAGGTAAGAATTCCAAATTCCAGGAGTGTTTCGGCTGGAGCCACTGGCCAGTGTTCTCTCTGAGCCTCCACATGAGCCCTGCCTTCTTTTCCCCTGGTGTCCCTGCTCTGCTAAGTCACATAGCTCCTGCCACTGCTAGCACCCAGCCTGTAGCTCTGATAACCACATTTGTTAGAAGTTTCTCCACTAGAGACTGAATTATTTTAGTCCTTCTTCAGTGCCCAGGCCGCTAAGTCTAGTGCTGCCCTCTTCCCCTCCTCTGTAATCCTTCCTTCCCCTCCTTTTAAGAATTTTAAAAAACGATTCTGTAGGAGCTGGCCTGGGTCAGAGGGCCTTTGAGTGGCAGCACCTAGAGTCATTTGGATAGCATTTCTCCCTGAATCAAACTAGTCCTTCAAGGCTAGATGCTCGGACTTAGGTATTGTCGATTTTTTATTTTCTTGTGTGCCTCTGAGAGTCTAGCACACCTGCTCTTGAGCTCTAGATCCCCCTGCAAGTTAAGGCAGCCTTTGGCTTTTCTTTTTGAAAGTCATAATTTTAGTGTCTTGGTGGCTGAACCATCAGTTCCAAAGTCCCCCTTATCATTTCTCACAAGGAATTTAGGGCTCCTACAGATAAGACATTTGTTGATCAGTCCCAACAGCCTGGAATTCCCTGAATGAATGTACATATTAGGTACTTATCCAAACTCTTTCCATCTGAATAAAATAAATCAAAATGTGGTGTCTGAGGTTCAGTTTTTGTTTTATATATCTCTCCTTGTTGATTTATATGTTTAGAAACTAGATATGTATATTTGTTTGTATGAACAGCTATATGTGCTATATATTGTATTATACATGTGTCTCCATTAAGTCTAAGCTTTCTTTTCCTCATCACTTCGTTCTCAGAACTCCCGTTCTGACTTATATTTAGCCTGGCAATAGGCTGAAGCATGTCTCAGATGTGAGTACTTACACCTTTTAACGTAGTTAGAATTGGGAATCCCACTCATCATTCCTATTTTTATTTGCTCTCTCAGAATGGTCATTGTGTATTCCCTTGTTGCATATGTGGTTACTGGCCTTAAATTCTGGATATGGTGGTTATCAAGAACTGCAGATTGATCTCGTGTGTATTTTCTTCCTGTCCTTAAAAATACTACCAACTTCTGTTGTTCCTTTTGACATAAAACCAAATAATCAATATTAGGTTTTTGTGCTTGTTCCCCATTCGATTCATCTGCAGAAGTCCTAGGTAGGAGAATTTCTGTATAGCCATATTTTTATTTAGGAATCTAAGTCCAGCAAATCAACTTTGGACTAAACATTAGGAAATCTGTGTTTTTGGCTTGGTTGGGTTGTTGAACTGCTTTGTAAACTCTGTGCTTGCTTAGACTGCTTACCTAATCCATTTGGTTCTGTTTCATAATGCCACTACTAGATAGTTCAGTATCTGAAGCATCTAGGTTGGTTCTAGTCACCGTGGAGACTTAACAGAAGGCTTGGTGTAAATAAGGGTAGGTAGCACCTGTGAGGATGAAACAGTACCTGTGTAATGCAGGTGTTGGAGATGCATGGGGGTAGGTATTGCTTGTAAAACAAGAAAGCCTGAAGTCAGGTATAGGTGAACATATTGTTTCTACTGGTAACAGTGCCGTGGACCCATTTCTTTTCTCCTTTAGTAGTGACTCCGGACTTCTAAAACTTCAACTTATTATCCATCTCTTTTGCCTCTCTCCTCTCTCTTTAACCATGGTTAGACCTCTTCTTGCTTCACATCTGTTAGAGATTGAGCAGAGGCAGGAAGAAAGACTGAAAACCCAGAAAAGTCAGCTGAATTTTTAGCAATACCCTCAAAAGATTTTGAGTGGGATGAAGGTTTTAACTATTCATGTTACCTATGTCCTATTCTTTGTGTAATTGAAAATTTGTCAGTTTCTTCTTATAAATACATTTTTATTAAAATATATTTTCATTTAACCAGTCTTCACCTATATCACATAGTTATCCCAGTGGCCCCAAACTTAACCTAATGGATGATTAAAGGGTGACTGATTCTAAAATTATGATCTAGAGCCAATTAATTTGTTTACAAAGAAAAAGAAAAATAATTATAAAACCGGAAATTACTTGGAGTAACCACAAACCACATACAAAGTAACATTAGCTTCTTCTGACAAACTATTGCTTTGCTTTTAAAATTCTCACTTGCTTTACTTAATTAGTATATATAGACCAAATGAACAATGAAAAGTTACTTATTTTGGTTTTTGATCAGTTCAGTGCCTTGGCTTTTTACAGTTTTTAACTTTAACCTAGTTTACTCTCTGAAATTCAATCCTAGCAGCTCATTTGTCCTCCAATTTGGGGACTACTTGCATAAAAGAAGTCTCTAGAAAGCATATATAGCATTGACTGTCAAATTAATGATATTCTATTCTCATTTGTAATCCTTTGCTTTATAACCTTATGACCTTGGAAAAAGTCACTCCTTTGTTTATACCTGTTTTCCATCTATACATTTATAAATATTCTACTCTTTACTCCTCTAAATGAGACTATAAACATTTTTTCAAACATCTTAAAAACTGAATATATTGTGTGAAATGGTTCTTTTACTTAATGTTTGACTTAGGAAGGCAGAATTGCTGTTGTATTATTGATTCCCAGAAAAGCTGATTACTAATTGGCCTTGTACAAGAGTGTGTCTCTGTTTAATAAGGTTATCTAATATTTTAGTGTAACCTTAATAAAGTTTACTAAAGTTTTATGTTATTTAAGACTATGGAGGTATGCATGTTTCATATTTTCCTAACAGTTATAACCAGTATTACTTTCCAACTTTTTAAATGCTCAATGCTATTTTAAGAAAGATATATTTAGACATATTACTGAACATATAAATATATTTATGATTACTCATTACTTTTAATTAATACTTTTTAGTCTTAGGTTCTTATTTCTAAAATAAGCTTTCTTAGAAGATAATTAAACAATGTGTTTTTTATTTTAGGGGTGAGGAAAAGGCAATTTATACTATGCTTTTTCTGAATTTAAGTTCTGGATCACAGAGCAATTCTGTGGTAGGAGACGATATAGTGTAAAAATATGCTGGAGGGGCTGGGTGCAGTGGCTCACACCTGTAATCCCAGCACTCTGGGAGGCTGAGGCGGGTGGATTGCCTGAGCTCAGTAGTTCGAGACCAGTCTGGGCAACGCGGTGAAACCCTGTCTCTACTAAAATACAAAAAATTAGCCGGGCATGGAGGTATGTGCCTGTAATCCCAGCTACTTGGAAGGCTGAGCCAGGAGAATTGCTGGAACCCAGGAGGCGGAGTTGGAGGTTGCAGTGAGACAAGATCACACCACTGCACTCCAGCCTGGGTGACAGGTGACAGAGCGAGACTCTGTCTCCAAAAAACATATATATATATAAAATATATATATATGTATATGTATGTGTATATATATATGCACTGGAGGAACTGATTTGGATTTATGATTGGTATTATTTTCCTCATATTACATATTCACAGTTGACGGCTGGGCGCGGTGGCTCACACCTATAATCCTAGCACTTGGGGAGGCCAAGGCGGGTGGATTGCTTGAGCCTAGGAGTTCAAGACCAGCCTAGGCAACATAGTAAAACCCCATACCTATAAAAAATACAGAAGTTAGGTGGACATGGTAGCATGTGCCTGTAGTCCCAGCTGCTAGAGAGGCTGAGGTGGGAGGATTGCTTCAGCCCTGGAGGTAGAGGTTGCAGTGAGCCAAGATTGTGCCACTGTGCTGCAGCCTGGGCAACAGAGTGAGACGCTGTCTCAAAAAAAAAAAGGAAAATTTACAGTTGACAAAACATAGTTCTTCTAATGTTGAAGCTCTTGTTTATGTTATAATTAAATAGTAAAATTTTGTTTGTTTGTTTGTTTGTTTTGAGACAGAGTCTCATTCTGTCGCCAGACTGGAGTGCCTTGGTGCCTTGTTGCACCCTCCACCTCCTAGGTTCAAGCAATTTTCCTACCTCAGCCTCCCTAATAGCTGGGACTGCAGGCACACACCACCATGCCCAGCTAATTTTGGTATTTTTAGTAGAGACGTGGTTTCATCATGTTGGCCAGGATGGTCTCCATCTCTGGGTATCAGGATCCACCAGCCTCGGCTTCCCAAAAGTATCTATTTTTAAAAGACTTTTACTGAATGATATTTCTTCCTGGTAAGATTGGGATAAATGAACTAAAATTAATTGACATCTTAAAAACTGAAATCAGTGTTCAGGAAGTAAATATTTGGATTATTGGAAAAATACTCTTAAAACATAAAGGTAGATGTTTAGCATAACAAATGAGAGTGACTGTTTTGCTTCGAAGGAATGAAATACCACGAAAGTCTGACAGAAGTTAAGATGTACTTAGCTATCAGAGTTCTTGGTGATACCCATAGGTAAAGAACAGTGGCTTTGCTAAATTATTAACCAGGCAACTGTAGCCAAAATTATAGGATAGGTAAGTTCAGATGGGTCTGTAGAATTCTAGAGAGCAATGTTTAGCAAAATAAAAACAAGCAAAACACTGAAACACAGGTGTAACTCGGCACTGGGGATTGAGTGGCGCGCTGGGAAATGCAGCCTTCTCCGGGGAAAGGTGGGAGTGGTCCTGGTGGAGCAGAGCCAGTGAGGCTAACTCCAGGGCTCCGGCAGTGAGGCAGTGCACCCTCCTACCTCCTTCACCATGAATCACAGCCAAATTATAATTGTCAGAGAGATGGTTGATCATTTTGATATAGGCGAGAGAGTACACTGGACTAGGTGCTATTCCCAGTTTGTCACTTAACTTTTCAATGACTTTGTACTCAACTTCTGTGAACCTCAGTTTTTTCATAATGTGAAAATGGATAAAATATGGACAGCATTAATTGCTCTCTTTAGCTCTCATGATTGTTGCAAGAATTGTATGAAGTAATGTATGCAAGACCTTTGTAAACTGCCTCATACTGTAAAGTAGAAGGATTCTGATCCCTAAAATATAGCCACTTACTCAGGAGTAGATGAGAAGGAGGTAAGACAAAGCGTTCAAGATATTTAACCTTATGAAACTTTGTTGTTGTGATTAGTATTTCTTTAATGTATCATTTAAAACCATTCCCCAGCCCATTAGCATCGCGCTAATTATACACAAAGATTACCCCTACATTCAGAACTCACCAGCAGGGCTGGACTTGGAGAATATAGGGATACATGGGGCCTGCTCTCAGAAACTTTATGATTTTGTAAGGGAGCAACTATTAAAGAGTGTAGCTTCACAGAAGTCAGCCCAAGGTGCAGTGGGAGCACAGATAAAGAGGAGGGACAGAGGGCTCCTGATTTTCCAGACGTAACGCAGTGGCCTGTTTACAAAAGCACTTGAGGCAATAATAGGAAAAGCTGTCTAATGGTGAAAAACACACACTCTAGCCATAGACTTCTTGACTTTGAGTTCTGGCTTTTCTGTTTGCTTCCTGTGTGACCTTGGAAATCTCCTTAGCCTCTCTGGGCCTTGGTTTCTTCATCTGCAAAATGAGCATAACAGTAGAACCTGTTTCATAGTTGTGAGAGCTGTACACTCAAAATAGGTTATGTTTTTATTTGACTTTTTATATTCTCCATTGTAGAATCTAAACTAGTGTTTATAATTCAAATTCTTGGATATCTAGAGGTAGAATCCGGACACAGCATTGTTTTGTACTTGTAATTAAAACACTCGGTATTTATGTTGTATGATAACCTGTTTACAGAAAATTACTTAGGTTATATACATTGTTAAATATACTTATTTGTCATTTTACTTTTTAACGATAGAGCTAGGATTGCAGAAATAAACATTAGATAACCACCAAACCAGAATTGATTAATACTACAGTACTTGTGAAGTTAATAGGAAGTAGTTGAAGACAGTGCATCATGCTTTGCAGTTTTTATATACTTTTCATACAAGTACTCTCTTAGTCCTTTGATGATTCTGTGGATAAGGCAAACAGTTGACAGGTAAAAAAAAACTCCTCTAAGCTTCCATTTTCTCTTCGGTGAAATTGACATCTGTCACTGGAGTAGGGTCACAGGACTAATGTTTAAGACAGCTGTACTCCCTTTCTGTGATTGCTAATCCTATGCTCTTCTGTAGATCATAACCCAACTCTCCTTATGGGCAAAGCTGTCATCCCCAGTCACCAGAGAAGACACCATTGTGGAGAATAATTTTCCAAATAAACCTTTTTTTTTTTTTTTTTGAGATGGAGTTTCACTCTTGTCATCCAGGCTGGAGTACAGTGGCATGATCTTGGCTCACTGCAACCTCCGCCTCTGGGGTTCAAGCGATTCTCCTGCCTCAGCCTCCCAAGTAGCTGGGATTACAGGCGCCTGCCACCACGCTTGGCTAATTTTTAGTATTTTTAGTAGAGACGGGGTTTCACCATTTTGGACAAGCTGGTCCTAAATTCCTGACCTCAGGTGATCCTCCCACCTCAGCCTCCCAGAGTGCTGGGATTACAGGCGTGAGCCACTGCACCCGGCCCCAAATAAACCTTTTTATTTAATTTGCTTTTTAAAATTGTAAATCATTGTGCAGTAATGTGTTTCTGTATCTCTTTAATGCAGATGGCATTCTTGTGGGCTGCCTAATTTCTTTCCTTGCACTTAGTGTGGACAGTGAGGATCTCTTCATTCCCAAACCCAGGGCATTCACTGACTGTGACTGCATCATGGCACTCTATTCCCTCAGGGGGATTGAGGTTCAGGTACCCGTTGGGTTACCTTTACAGTCTATTAGCTACACAGACAGAGTAGAGGCTCCTGTATCCTCAGCAGCTGCTACATTGAGTGAAGCTTTTCACTCCTTCCCTGCTGACTCCCCGCGTCTCTGAACAATTCTGTCACAATCACAAGTTCTTTTCTCAAGTATCTGGTGTGCTTTTCTTTTGCCACTTCTGATTTTTGTTTTATATTGGTACATTGTTATTTATTAAGCAATTCCATTACTATTGAACATTTTGATGAATTCCACTTTTGTATTCATATAGATCATCTTTCAATAGAGCAATTCAGCAGTAAAGAAAAATGGAAAAATGCCAGAAATTATCATATCAGAAGGGACAGATCACCCACATGAAAGTTTAGCCCAGTTTGCCATTCACATTACTCCCTCAATTCTGTGTCAATTCTGTTCTTTGCTGCCTGCCTCCTAAAGAGACTAATTTGGCCACTCCATTTTATGTCTGTAATTCTTTCTTTTCATAGTCACTTCCCTTTCCATTTCGTTTTTAGCTTTTCACTGTCTGATTCTGTTTTTGTTCTCTGTGATTTCTCTTCTTCTCCTCTGACCCATATATTGTTTTAGCAAACATTTGTTGAGTACCTGTTATGTGCTGGGTCCCAGTGATGCAAAGGTGAATGAGAAAACCAGATAAGAAAATGAATGTAGTATGCTGCAGAAAATCATAGGCAGGCGCAGGTACTGTGGAAGCCAAGTAGGGGAAAGGACAGACTCTGCCTGAGAAACTTAGGGAAGTCTTCACAGAGGAGGTACCGTCTGGGCATGTTCACTCCTGGAAAATTGGTAGGGAATTCTCAGACCAACGAGCAGTGTGAACCCATTGACATGTTTGGGAGAAATGAAAAGTGGTATAAAAAGAAAATTGTGACCTAGAAATTCAGGGGAGGCAGGTATGAAGCATGACTGAAGAGATGGCCTGTGGCCAGTGATAGAGGATCTGCGATGGCCCACACTGAGGAGGTAGGACTTTATTCTGGAGGTAATGAAGAATCACTGAAGGGTTTCAGTAGAACCATATCTGATCTGTGTGAGCTGCTGTCTGGCTGCCAGGTGGAGTTAGCATTGAAGGGAGGAAAGATGGGAAGAATGGTACTCAATCAAGAAGCTTTTGCAATAACCTGGAGAGAGATGGGGAGGACTAAACTAGGGTGGAGTATAGGAAAAAGGGGAAAAAGTTAATGTTTTAAAGGAAGAATTGGTAGGCCTTGGTAAGAAGAGAGAGGGGATTGTCAAGATTGGCCCTGAGCTTCTAGTGCAGCAACTATGTCACGGGTAAAGCCAGGAACTAAAGTCAGGACTCCAGGAAAGGTGCAGAGTCAGTGGGCAAGATACTGGTTTCGTTTTGCAGGTGATTTCGGTATCTATGGGATATCCAGGTAGAGGAGGCTGTTGGAAATATGATAATAGCCAGAGCTGTAGATGTGATGACTTTAGAATTTTGATGATGGTTTTAATTCTAGTTAGAAATCTATAGGAAACAAAACATGTATAGGAAACAAAGTAGGTATAGGGAATAAATACCAGAAAGAATGATGAGGACATATTGGAGAATGCTAGCATTAAAGGATGGCTGACATTTTACTGCAGTGAATAGAGCACTGAACCAGCAGACACTTAAGGATCAGGTAGAGGAAGAAGGGCTACCAAAGAGACTTAGATGAAAAAAATTAGCCATTCAAGAGAGAAGAGCACCAATGAATCAGATTTAGGTGGCACGGAGGGATGGGGAAGCTGCAGGGTTGGCTGCTGTCCGTAGAGTGTGGTGAAGTGGCCTCTGGAGTTCAAAGTTCAGAGTTCACTAAGTTCAGTGAAAAATTATGTATGTGGAATCTCCTCTGCTTTCTGAAAGTCCTGTTGCTTCTCGATTTTTACATGAAAGAACTGGTATTTGTAGATACTAATCAAAACACACTCTTTTTCCTGATTGGAAAACTGAACTGAGTATGATTTGTTTATCTTTCATTAGTCTTGGCTGTTTTTGTTTGCAACTCAAAAGGCTTTCTTTTTCTCACCTTGAAAGAGCAGATCTTGTTCTGGTTCTAGCCAGCGTAGAACATATTAGAAAGTTCCTAACCAGAAGTTCTACTCTACGTGGATTTGGTTAGACTAAGTCCTTTAAATCCAAACATCCGTTAATATATACAGTTCACATATTGCGTACACTTAACCCACATGACTTCAACTGTAAATGTACTCTTCATGGTAACACAGACTCCCCAAAAAGATTATGAATCTGGTATTTAAAGAAGTGTGTGTGTGTATGTGTGTACGTACACATATATATGGAATAAACCCTAACATAAGCAAGCCACTTGACATAATACTCAAAGAACTAGTGATCTGTTTTAATGCTGGACGAGGTAAGCTGTTGTAGACCTGTTGTTTAGAACCATGGTCAAGTTGGCTTCTAAGTCTTTTCAAGGGCTTTTAAGGATGGAGATATATATATATAGATATATATAGATATATATATATATTTTTTTTGAGACACAGTCCCACTGTGTCACCTAGGCTGGAGTACAGTGGTGTGATCTCAGCTTACAGCAACCTTCGCCTCCTGGGTTCAAGCAATTCTCCTGCCTCAGCCTCCCAAGTAGATGGGACTACAGGCGCCCCGCCAGCACGTCCAGCTAATTTTTTTTGTACTTTTAGCCATTCAAGAGAGAAGAGCACCAATGAATCAGATTTAGGTGGCACGGAGGGACGGGGAAGCTGCAGGGTTGGCTGGTTAGAGACAGGTTTCACTATGTTGGCCGGGCTGGTCTTGAACTCCTGACCTTGTGATCCTCCCGCCTCGGCCTCCCAAAGTGTTGGGATTACAAGCATGAGCCACCACGCCCAGCCAAGGATTTTTTTTTACTATAAACTCTTTCCGCCTCACAGGTAGGCTTTAGATCATAGTACTCCTAGAAGGTGCAACTCCTGAAGTAGATCTGCATGAATGAAATCAACCTTCCTCCCTTGTCATTTTTTGGAGGTAACATTAAGACCACATTTGGTAAAAAGGACAAGGCCAGCTCAGAGCGAAGAGAACAGTGGACAGTTGGAAACCTTTTGGTAACCTGCGTTCTGGAAGAGAGTTTACCTCCTGCAGAGTAAATGTAGGAAGGTGTAGATGAAGTAAGGGGTGCTGAGGGTCATTGAGGGGATGGGCTGTCAGGGAAGTGTAATGCACTGAGAAGAGGTGGGGTCGAGTATCCAGAGCCTTCACTTCTCACCTCAAGCTTCCAGTTGTAGTGAGTGGAAAGTATATAAATAATTTCCTTTGACCTTGTTTTCCTCATCTGAGATGAGATGACTATGGAGTAGTTTGCTTTAGAGGAACAGAGGAAAAACATGGGTGAATGGAAAGATCCAAGGAAGGGGAAGTTTTTCTGATCTAGTTGAGGTTGCACTTTGCGTAACTATTGTGAGTGTCATGTTGGTAAGTTCATGTAGGAAAATGGCATTATTTAGACGTTTGTGCAGGATTTCTGAGGCTGAACTAAGAAAGGAGCTGGGGCACTGGTATCCATGTAGTTCACCCAGGGTGGTTCTTGGACTAAAGTGGTGCCCATTGTGTGACTTGGCTCCCTTTCAACTCTATATATTGCTCTGTTTTATATATTCTTGACAGCTACTGATTTTCCCTCCATCTCTGTCAGTCCAGGTACTGTATCACCTGTAAGAACCAAGACTGAGCTCTTGAAAAATACTTTCTTGACTATTCTAGCCCTTAGTAATTATTCCCTTAGATATTCCTGTGGCATTT
The DNA here is from genome assembly GCF_003255815.1 of Theropithecus gelada. Taxonomy (NCBI): domain Eukaryota; kingdom Metazoa; phylum Chordata; class Mammalia; order Primates; family Cercopithecidae; genus Theropithecus; species Theropithecus gelada. The sequence goes on along the minus strand of NC_037672.1, from coordinate 15,107,103 downwards.
TCGGTTTATACCACACAGAAGAATACTTTTCTAAAAAATACTTGCTGATCGTTGTGTGTAGTTGTTCAGTTCTAGACATAGAATTATAGATAACATTTATTTTGGTCTCTTTGTTTTATATGTGTATTACCTATGGCCCCAGCTAGCATGGAAGTTCCTTGATAAATACTGTTCTTTTTGTTTTCTGTCATTTTCTTTTCTGTAGAGCTTTCATTGTTGAGGTTCCTCAGTGCTGAACTAACAAGAGGGTACTTCCTTGAACATAATGAGGCCAAGTATACAGAAAGAAGAGAAAGAGTATACACTTGTTTGCGAATACCAAGAGAATTGGAAAAGGTACTATTTTTTCTTCATTACCAGACATCATGTTGAAAGTTATGTCAAAGTATTAATTATGAAAAAAAAAATGGTGAACAGCTAGAGTTGGGTTTTTTAAATAATTGAAATAATGTTATTGGGGGAGTAGAAATTTCCTTATAGGAAGAAGCTTTAAAGTTACATTTTTCAGTGTAAGAGCCAATGATATTAATAGATCTATCAAAATCTGAACTTTTCTGCCTATCATTATCATTGTGTGCTACATCAAAATAACTTTTGTAAGGAATTAATCTCTACTTCTGTACCCTTTTAGTTCCCTTCAGTTCTGTTTTACTAGAAACAGGTTTTTTTTCCCCCATTCAGCTTAATAAATTATTTAATTTCAGCCTCTTTAAAGGTTTCAGTTTCTCAGAAAGCCCACATGTTTGTAAACATACAGGACAGTCTCTTCAAAGAAAAAGATGGTTTGTTTTATCTTTGTCACAGGAAGCATCACATTACAGGGTGAGTGTAGTAACAGCAGCACTACATCTTCATGTGTCTTATTCCTTGTCTGTGCCTTATCCTATCAAGACCAGTAAAATAGGATGGGAAAGCAGCCCCTTCTCCCCTAGGTGATGCTAGAGTTGGTGAGTCTAAGCAATTCCAAAATTGCTTGCTAAAAGAAAAGAAGAAATAATTAAGCTTCAGCTATATTGAAACATGTTGTCATACTTCTATGGTAACATAAATCTTGTAATAGTCCAGTCATCTTTTTGGAATCATACTTTCTGTTGGAGTGGCTATCAGAAGAGTTTGGTTGGCTGGATTTGTTGGTGCATTGTAATAACAAGAGGTACTACAGGCAATGAGGAGTAAGGACCCAGCTGGTTTGGCTGATGTTCTCTTTCTGACAGTCTATCAGTTTAATAGAAGAAAAAGAGCCAAATGTAGAGTGACAATTTCAGAAATGTTGCTTTATGTAGGTTCTTGGTGAAGCATCACTTGCTGAAGTTTTAGGGAGTTCTGTATTAGGGTGGGATTTAGAGAGCTGGTGAGCAAGCAAAGATTAGAGAACAAATATGGCAATGGTTTGATTGCCTTTAGCGAGGATCATTAAATATGCTTAACTATTACTGTATTCCTACATTTCTAGAGGACTAGGGTTCCGTAGAGGAGCCTGAGGGACTGACAGATAAGGAGGGAGGAGGAGTGGGCAGGGCTGTCTGCAGTACTCCTCTCCAGTGCAGCAACAGCTCTGTCTTATATATTGGGATTTAACGAAGATTTTGTTTGGAGAAAGGAGTGGGGTAGGCGTATGTTTCTTTTACTTGGAAAAAAATACAAGATTAAACCAGTTCTTGTGTCTTAAAAGACCGTTAGCTTGCTTTTCGGATTTTTTCCAGCAATAAGCCATGAGATGGAAGTGTGAGGACACAGTGCAGGGGAAGTGGGAGGGACAGCCTGCCAAGGCCTGTATTTGGACAGGACGGTGCCAGCCACTGTCAGCTTTTGCCCACCTGGCCTCAGCCCTCTACGGGGGAATTTGTTTCCTGTCTGTCTGAGTAATTATGAACTCCCATTTTTCTCTGGAGAGGACACAGAGGGATTTAAATCTGCAACTCCCACCAAACTTTATGAGCACAACCAGGGGACTGCTTCAAAGTGGGTTGGTGTCTGTCTGACCCCTTTTATTACCCTTCTTGTGGCAAAACTAATGAACAGTGGCAGCATCCACTCCTGATTCTGTTACCTCAGCAGAGACAGGCTTGTTTCACGCTTCCTTCTTTCTTTCTCTTAAGGCGACTCAAATAACAAGCAATGTTTTGGGGTAGATTTCTCATAGAAACTTATAAGCATTTCATGTTTGTAATTAGGAGTATAAATTGTCTTCTGGAGAAAATAGCCTTATACTTATGTCTTGATGAGACTAAAGTATAAACCAGTGATTTTAAATTGTGGTCCACTGTAGAACTACTAATGAATCAAGTAATCAGTATAAGTTGCCATCAGAATTTTTTTTTTTTAAGAAAATAGAAGAATTATCAGAGAACATTGCCTATGCTAAGAGTATTGTTTCATGAAACTTTGGTTCCATTTGTATGAATGTAAATGTATAATGTCAGAAAAGTTGCATTAACACTGCTAATACACAATTGTAATAATTTTTTTTTTTTTTTTTTTTTTTTGAGACGGAGTCTCGCTAATTTTCTAATGATTTTTGTTTTCCCTGAAAGAGGCTTTAGGCCTGTTTGGGAAAATTTGATGTAATCTCTTAGAACAATACTTAAGAAGCTTTGTAGCCTAAATGTACAAAAAAAGTCATGGTTTTCTGTTTGGAGCATTTTTTCTTAACTTCTAAAACCAAGCGGGATGTAAAGGAAAGCAAATTTAGGTTTCAGTTTAATTCCAGGCTTAAATATCTCTCATAACCACATGAAGTCACTCTGATATCTTAAAGGCCTTTATTTTTTATAAATAGGATTTCACGTAAAGTTTTTAGTATGAGTTGAGAGCCTATCTAGATATGCAAGATAACCTAAATTATTTTTTATTGGCTGTTTTTGTTTACATTGTCTATTCTAATATATAATACCTTACTCATATTTTTTCTTGTTTTTGATAAATGCTATGATGTTTTCACCTAACCTTTTCAGGAAGAGAAACTTGAAAGTTAAAGAGCACTTTGCTTCTACAAAGGTTGTAAACACCATAAAACATGTAATTAATTTTTATATTTTAAGATAAAGAGAAGTCAACTTAATATCTCTTATCAAACCTGTTTACTAATGTGAAAAAAAAAATCCTCCAATTTTTGTATTACATTGTCATTGGATAAATACTTTATACTTGACATTTAGTAAAAATGAATTGCTTATATATTTTAAATAGTATCTCCAATTGTTAGCACATGATTTTCACTCTTAAACTTCTTATTTTAATGTAGGAGTACATAATTTTGGAGTGTTTTATTGGCTTTGGGAGACATTTCTTCTCTTCCACCATAAATGCCCTCCCCTGACCCCACAACCCCTTGGGTTCTATATACCAGATCTTCTGCTATTTATGTAGTCTACTTTGGGAACTTTATTATTCTTTTTTATACAACCAAGCAGATTAAACTATACTTTCTGTGCATTCTAAATTGAGAGGCAAGATAGCGAAGTGTTTAAGGGGATCATCTCTAAAGCTGGACTGCCTAACTCTGAATCTTGGCTTCACAATTGATTAGCTGTGAGTCCTTGAGCAATTCACTTAATCATTCTGTGCCTAACTTGCCTCATCTATATGTTAATTGTATGGTAAGCATGTAAAATTTTTCACAACCTTCACATCAGCCATTCAGGGGGAATGCACTACTCTGCTAGAGTGAGAGGAATTTAAAGGTTTCTTGTTCCCGATTACATTCCGGTGGATGTAATATTTTTCTTTGCAGTAGGGATAGCTTTCATCTTTGGGATGTGCTCAGCAGGAGGTGATTGGGAGAGGTGTGGTTTTTAGGATTTCCCTGGGTCCCAGTTTTATCTCACATTATACTTTTAATCTCCCTGCTTTGCTTGCCACTAAACTTGACTTTACTAACCCTGCAAGGGGCACGATTTTCTGACTCTTGGCCCTCTTGTGTTGCTGACCATAGGCAGAAAAAATATCTAGGGAAAGCTGTCTTCTTTCCTCTTTCCTTTTACCCAGGCTGTCTGGGAGTAAAGCTGATCTCCTTCATGAAGGACATAACCAATGGCCATGAGAGATGATAACACACCCTACCATTTTCTTCCAAGCCCTGTAGAGTCTGGCCTCGGTGGGCACATGCATGAAACCTACAATTATAACAGAAACAGGGTGCTTTAACCAGAGGCTTGGTGAAATCGGGGGCAGGGAGCATCAGTTTCCTAAAGAGGAAATTCATGGTGAGTGATTTCTCACTGTCCCACACCCCACCTTGACTTAGACACTTACATCCCACCACTTGTATCTGTTTCTGTATGAATAATAAATAATGTTTGTTATATAAGAATTAGGTGCTAGGTACTGTCCTAGGCACTTTACATCTGTTTGCGTTCAGTCCCTTCAACAGCCTTACAAGAAACATATATACTATTAAAGCTCCAATTCCTTTGCCCACCCCACTGTGGCAGTTCTACATTGACTTCCAGACAGATCTCTCCTTCCACCATTGTTTGGTGGAGGTATGTGCTAATAGCATATGCTCTCCATTTAGGTCCCCTAGTCCCCTGGGAACAGTTTCCCAAGTGTCAGGTCAAAATTGTCTCTTGTCTAAGGACTAATTTTGTCATCTTTGTGAATCTAAAGCTACAGTAAATAGTAAAGAAATACCCATTATAGGATCTTCTAAAATTCCCAGATATGTTTAAATTCTAATTTAGAAAGGTAAAGATGATTTACACACTTAATTATTAATTTACTGCATCTATGTTTTGAGTACTTCCTATGTTCCAAGAAGGCACTCTTGTGATACAGAATACAGAGATAAACAAGACTCACACCTAGCTTAGGAGATATCAGATCCATAAGTTATTATAATACAGGATAAAAAGTGACAAGTGCTTTTAAATAGTAGAAATAAAATGTGAAGAATTTAGAGAAGGGTAAGTGTGCTTAAACAACAGACCTGGGACGAGGATCCAGGAAGGAAAAAGAGGGAGATTTTGTTGTATAGGCTTTGTAGGATGGGATGGGTATGCTAGGAAGATCCAGAGGTGGAAAATTGTTAGGTGTGGACAGGAAACCACTGACACATGCTGGAAAGAAAGATAGACTGGCCAACCTAGGCAATGTGGCAAAACGCTGTCTCTACAAAAAATAGCCAGGAGTGGTAGCATGCACCTGTAGTCCTAGCTACTTGAGAGACGGAGGCAGAAGGATTGCTTGAGCCCCAGAGGCAGAGGTTGCTCTGAGCTAAGATCATGCAACTGTACTCCAGCCTGGGTAACAGAGCGAGACCCTGTCTCGAAAAAAGAGATAGACTAGATCCAGTTATGTTGAATGGTCAGGCTGGAGAGTCGAGTCTGTGGAAGGAGACTGTTAAATATGTGTTTCTTAGCAATGCTTTTAGCTGTATAGAACAGAAAAGGTGGTTAACAGTGATTTAAACAAGTAGGAAACTATTTTTTTCAACAAGTCTAGAAAAAAAGAGGTCTCAGTTGTTGCAGGAGATTAATGACGCTGTCATGGACCCAAGTCCTTTTCATCTTTCTACTTTGCCATCCTTGGCAAATTGGCTTTGGGTCTTCTTGCTTGTTGTCTTCTAGTAGAAGGATGACAGCTGCAACCTCAGCATTACATCTGCATTATAAACAGAAAGAAATGGGGTGGGCATTGCCACCTTTTTGACTATGCCTTTTATAAAGAATTGAAAGATTTCCCAGACGTGGCCTGGAATACTTCCACTTCTGTCTTATTGTGCAAACTGAGCTACATAGCCATCCCCAGCTGCAGAGGAGGCTAGGACAGTGATTATTATGCTTTTCCAACAAACGGAAAAGAACTGACAATGGTTATTGGGTTAGCCGTCCCTCAGAGCTTTCTTTCTGGAAAATTAGTATAGTCATATTCAACATGGACTGGAAGTGAGACAAGCAGGGAGAGCTCAAGATCCTTCCATGAATATAGTTAATATATAATATAATTCTACAATTAAAATTCTAATTTAATTCTACAATTACATAATTTAACTATACAGATTAAAATCTTCATTTGATTTATTTATTCCCCTCTCATGGTATTTATTTCTTGTGTTAAATATGTCAGATGTATGTTGTGGATTATCATGAAACCTTTCAGCAATATTCTTTTTCGTGTTTATATGTGTTCATGTAAGTTTGCATATCTGGTTAAACTAAAATGAAAATATTCTGTTGACTTTTCTTTACCTTGTAATTCTGTGCTTTTGGCCATTCATTATTTCATTGTTACCATGCCTTGTACATTATAGCTATTTAACACATTTTTCTAAAAATTAAATTCAACTGCTTAGACTTAAATAGAACCCCTTAGTTTTCTTACCAATGTGGCAAATTTTTATAAGCTTTAAATTTGTCAGATTGAAGGTGTAAGTATTGATATATTGTTATTACTAGGCATAAACTATTATTGTTGAAAGGGAGAAGGGTTACTGACATACAGGGGAATTATTTGTAATCAAGCATCAACAACCTTAGCTTCTTGAGTCTGTTTGTAATAGCTGAGGCCTGATCAAGGCATCAAATCTCTCTTGGGTTTTACTTTCTTCTATGATTAGAAGGTTGGACTTAGGTCATGTCAAGAGGTCTGATAGTGCATGATTCATTGAATGAGTTTGCCTATGAGCAATGGTGAGGGCAGATGGAAAGATTTAAATGTCTAGTTGAATAACTTAGTTTTGCCTTTTTGAAGGTCGTGGCGGGGTTAGCATTTAGGAAAAAAATAATCCAAAAGTTCATTTCAAATGAATGGACTTAAAATGTCATATAAAGCCTTTTTGTTTTATGTCAGTGTGAGGTATATGTTAAGAAAACATAATGACTATTGTTTCCCCTTTATTTCAGTAAAACAGTCCTGGGATTTCACTGTGAAACTAATAGAGAGTACTTACTCAGACCCATATTTGTGGCAGTGTTTTCTTGGGCATCCTAGTCAGTTTCTAATTTCATGAAAACATGTTTAGAGAATCATCCCTCTAAATTCTTCTCATGATGCAGCTCTTGCTGGTGACACACCCTTGCGCAGATGTACCCCCAGTGTGGCTGCTGAGAAGCAGGAAAGCCAGTAGGGATCCACATGTCTCAAATCTCAGCAGCCTTGGCTGGTGCTTCTCCCCTTCTCTCTGAGGCTTGTCACACCCTGCCTGTGGTGGTGGTGACCATAGCTTCCACGTTCTTTCTGCAACTGTCCTACCATTCTTAATTTTTTCAGGGGAGGTTCGGCATGTGAGACCCATCAGATAGTTCTAAGACAAGCCAGCAAAGCCTTTAGGCCTCTACCGCATTTATTGATGTACTTAAAAGATAATTTTTGAACTTGGCACCATGGGGCCATGTTTATCTTTGTGAATCAGTCACTTATTTCTCTCATTTCAGCTTTGGAAACAGTCTTAAATTTCTCTTCTCTGTCTTTCATTGTCCTGTATCAGGCTGCTGTGATCATTCACGCTGATGGCTCTTCTCCTTCCGTACTGTCCTCTCTGCTCGCTGCAGCCTGCTGTGGTGCTGCGTGCTGACCGCTCCCTCGATCTGATCCTAGATAGAAGGTATAGGATCAGAGCCTAGAGCAGCAGCTAAGACCTCTGTTCCTTAGGTGACACTCAGTCTTGCCTTGAACCCTGAGGGCACTCCTGCCTTGCTGCATCATTCCAGCCTCTCAGCAGGAGCACCACAGCCCTGTCTAAGCCCTGTCTGTAGCAAGCAAAATACCAAGTAATAGTTCCTGCCGGTGGGTTGTTGTGAGGATTAAGTTAATGTGGGTCACATGCTTAAAATATAACACTATTCAACATGGATTGGAAATAAGAGAAACAAGAAAGTCTCAGGATCATTCTATGTGCATAGTCCTACAAATTAAAATCTTCAATTGATTTGTTTTCCATGGCTACATATGCTTACATAGCTTGCCTATCATAAGAGAACCTGGCTCATGATAATCCCTTTTTTGGCCATCTCCTAGAGTATAGACTTTCTGGGGCATGAATTTTTTAATTCAGATGATTAAAATGATTTTATTGTAGGGATAACCTTGAATCTGCAGTAATTGCTTTCAAAGTCAGTCATTTATAGTTTTCTTATTGATACCCTGTTCCCTTTGACATTCTGCTGTTAATTGATCCCTACATGTGGGTTTATTGAGAATGTATTCATTCTCAGCAGAGATTTATCCAAATGTACATGTTTCAAAATAATCTAATTACCTTCAGGCACCTCTTTAAAATAAAAGAGCTATAAGTGAAAACAATCAAAAGGCAAGGATGCCTTGGAACCTAAGAATAAAAATTTGAGCTCCTTAACAATGAGCTAAACGTGATTTTCATGCCTCTTGCATAATGATTATAGCCTAACCTCACTGCTAGGTGGCTACTCACATTGTACCTGTGCATGCTCTTCCCTTGGTTTGGAATTGTGTCCTCTTTACTTCCTGGCAAAATCTAGTGCCCATCTTCTCTCCTCTGTGGGACATCTCTGCTATCTCTTGCACCTCCTTCCCTGTGGTGTTCATGCCACTCTCCCCTACCCCCAAATACACACACTTTACAGACCTAAGCTCTTCACCTGTGTTTCCAGAGCACATCATTCATCTAGCACTTACTGTGCGGTTTGTGTCAAGCTCACTGGGTCGTGAATTCCCTGGAGAAGATGTCTTTCCTCCCAGTGCAGTATTAAGCAAGATATGGTCTCTGCTTTTACAGAAGTAGACCCAGAGCTTTAGCACGAGCTTTATAAAAGTGAGACTAAGCCTCTTTACTCCTACTTTGTAACACTCTAGACCAGCGATCCTTGACTAGCAGGTGGTATTTGGTGGTTGTGGTGGAGGAGATGGTATTCAGAATTTCCAGAAGATGGTTAGTGTAATTCAAGGAGGCATATTGCAAAATCATTATGCTGCTTTCATTTTAGCCATAACATATTATTTATTTTGAAATTTCAAATGGTACTAAAAGAAGAGCAGGAGATTTTTGTCATAAAGGGAAGCATAGATTTTTTAAAAGGTAAAGAAACCCTGCTTCATTCCCCACAGAAAGAGGCTGGCGTTTTTATTGATTTATTTCTCTTGAGGCAGGTATTTTTCAGATGCTAAGTTGCAGTTCTATTAGGTTCAAAATAAATATGATAAGAGCAGGTGGCAGAAGTTTTCACAAGTGAATATTTTGTTTACTTACAATGTCATAGGATAATTTTCATTTTGTAATTTCCTTAGCATTAAAGTTCAGATGTTAAAAACTTAGGCTAAACTTTATTTTGAAATATGTATAATGGTAAATCCAGTGGTGAGTGAGGCCAGAAGGATGAATGAAAGTGTCATTAGTGGAAATAGTGCTTCAGTTTTCTGCAGACTGAGTGAAGTTCTGGCTCTGCCTCCACCACTCAAGAACCTGTGCCAACTCCTTGTCTCACTGCAGAGTGTGGGTGGTACTGGACTGCGGCCATGCACAGGCGGAGCCAGCACCTGGCCAGTGCCCGGTTGCATTGCCCAGACCTGTAGAAGGCTTCTGAAGTCCTTCCAGACAAGATCTCTCAGAGACAGAGAGCCTGGTGAACGTTTCTGTCCTTTGATTGTTTTCACTTATAACTCTTTTTATTTAAAGAGGTACCTGAAGATTATTAAGCATAAGATTATTTTGAAACATATACATTTTGATAAATCACTGCTGAGAATGAATTTTAGAAAATATTTTAAAATTGTATGCCTGCAGTTTGTAACTCAGTACTTTTAATTCAGTTTTGCACAAAGAACTTTCCAGTGTGTTCCCACTCGTATACTCTTCTGCAAAGCTTTCTGTAGTCAGTTTGAGCTGAACTGTCTTCAGTGCCTTGGAAGCTGCCTAGGAGGGAACTAAATTTCAACCTGGCTGCCTATCCGGGACCTGATTTTCAGACTGAGTTGCAACTTTTTTTTTTTTTTTTTTTTTTTTAGACGGGGGTTTCCCCCTTCCCCCCGGGTGGGGGGGG